>NW_026878724.1:0-25015 GCF_032173495.1 Musca vetustissima | reverse complement strand
TCAACTGAATTCGCTCAAAATTGGTATATTGAGTTCGTATTGGGTAGCAAATCTTTCCACTGAAAATTATAAATATGGGTCCATATTTTCGGATAGCCCCCATATAAGGGTACCCCCAATTTTGAGGTATTTTGGGGGGTTTGATCGCATTTTTCTACCGAATTCGCTGAAATTTGGTACTTTGAGTTCTTATTGGGTAGCAAATCTCTATACTAAAAATTATTAATATAGGTCAATTTTTTCGGGTAGCCCCCATATAAGGGTACCCCCCAATTTTCGGTATTTTAGGGTTCTTGAGCGCGGTTTTCAACCAAATTCGCTGAAATTTGGTACATTGGGTTCTTATGGGGTACCAAATCTCCCCACTAAAAATTATAAATATAGGTCCACTTTTTCCGGTA
Organism: Musca vetustissima; assembly: GCF_032173495.1. Lineage (NCBI taxonomy): Eukaryota > Metazoa > Arthropoda > Insecta > Diptera > Muscidae > Musca > Musca vetustissima. The sequence continues at coordinate 24,614 of NW_026878724.1, read as the reverse complement.
GCCCCCATATAAGAGTTCCCCCAATTTTCGCTATTTTGAGGTTCTTGAGCACGTTTTTCAACCGAATTCCCTGAAATTTGGTATTTTGTAGTCATATATGGTAACAAATTTCCCTACAAAAAATTATTAATATGCACCCCCTTTTTGGGGTAGTCCCCATATAACCCCCTTTTTTATATTAAAATAGTTATCTGATTTGTTACGCGTTTTAATTTTGGTTCTAAGACTCTGTTGTAATCACTTCACCTGCGGAGGATAGCGAGATAAAAAATTAGAACGTAAGGTTCGATAATGAACTATAGCCGCATTTAGACCTAGCCCCTGTGTGGAGGTACCAGAAGAAGTGGACCGATATTCCCCATCTTCGAATTTGAACTAAGTTTGGAAGAAATAATAAGATGTGCGAGGTTTGAATGAAATCCAACTTTACTGAAACGGATTTGGGCCAAAGAAACATGGGGTCTAGAACCAATATTTCGATGAGGCACATTTTCATTGTGTTAAAGTGTATACACCGTCATTAGCTGTAAGTCTGGAGGTATAATTATCCATTAAAATTTTCTGAAATTTGTATTGTATCCAAAGTTCGGCCCGGCCGAACTTAACGCTTTTTCACTTGTTTATATTAAAAAAAGTTTACTGAGTTGTTCCGTGTGTTGCGGTTGGTTAGTCGTTACGGGGAATAGTCAATTTTTACCCTACAAAGACTATTTAGCCATCTGTTGTAAGCATTCCGCCTTCTAAAGATATTGTGATTAAAAAACTCAAACATGATGATAATGAAATATATCGGCAGACATTTAGGCATATCCCCAATATCGTGATACCTCCTGAAGGAAAGAATTGAGATAAACAATTAAAATATTTGGTTCAAAATTGGCATATACCGGTCATTAATTAGGCATAGCCCTTATATGATGATATCCCCAAATATTCACTATTTCCTCACTATAGCCTCATATAACTTTGTAATCTAAATTACAGTAGTTTGAGGATTTCATACTCTACAATGCGTTATAAATATCAGTCCACTTTTTGAATCATACAGATTTTAGGAAAAATCCCCATTAAAAATTGCCGAAGTTTGTATTTAATGTACATAATGGTTTACATAAATCGGTATTATCGGTATGTGCCCACTTTTTGGTATGTTCCCTATATTTTCATTGCATGTATCTGTCAGTATAACTATGGTGGAGGGTATCCAAAGTTCGGCCCGGCCGAACTTAACGCTTTTTCACTTGTTTTCAGTTACTTTTGCCACATCTCTCACTGACTCTTGTGGCTTTTTGTTTCACAAATTTTCGTTTTAATTAAAAAATATCCCAACTGTTTATTTAATTAACCCATTCATGATGTTGGTTGGTAATAACAAAGTTGATATTGTTATTAAAACAAAAGTGCTCAAAGACTGGAATGAAACAATAATGAAATATAATTATATTGAACAAAAGAGAGGAAAAAATCGACGTTGATATGAAAAAAGTAGCGAAATTAAATAATTTATACAAAAAAAATACACTCATAAAAAATCATACAAACCTGGGGAAATTGAGGCGTATGAGTTGTGACAACGCTCATACGCTACACAGCACCATCATCCTTTATTATTGCTTTGTTTTTTGATTTCATTTGCTTTTAGAAAAAAATACCCGCATTTAACATTATATAGCACATTATATAAAAAATAGTTGTAGTTGCAGTTGTTATTGGTGTGCTTAAACAAATAATTTTGTTGTGATTTTCTTGACCGCCATTGAACAGCTGTTGCAAAAATAATTGATGCCATTGTTCGTGAACATATAAACATAAATTTTAATTATAACAAAACCGAAGTGAAACCAGTACCCAGTCATACTGCTTGTCCTGCAACCGCACAAATAATTCTAGGGCTAAGTAATTTACTTCTCATATACATAGTGATTTTTTTGGTCAAGAACAAATGCTATTTATAAATTATTTTAAAATTGCCTGTTAATTTTCTTGTTTTCGCATGTTCGAGTGGTTTTTATTTGTCTGTCTATCCGGCCATACGCTAGTTGGCAACAATGTTTGGCATAAATGCACAAATATGTAAATGCCTTAAATACACCAATGCAATATTAAATAATGTTGCAAAGTAACAGCTTTATGTGGATTAAGATAAGCAAAAGCACGAGAGAGAGGGAGAGAGGTAAGGAGCGGAGAACTGAAAATAAACATAAAATATATATTAAGTGGTTAAATGTTTTATAATAGTTTTAAATTGCCATTACAAAATATGGAGTGGATTTTACGCATACATCCCTGAAAAAAAAAGGAAAAATATGTCCTACCATGAATAATAAATAATGATGTTTTGTAGTATTTACAGATTGACTAATAACTTGAATTAATGGCTTTACATCTATTTATTTTATTGTTAATTGAATTTGAATTAAATAAAAATCAAATAAATATTTAAATAAATAATATAAAAAATAATGGAGCGTATGAGTTATGACACATCTCATACGCATTAAGGTACATTTATTAAAAATCAAGGGCCGCTGGAAAGTACTTTTTTGAGAAATCCACGCATTAAGAGCAGCTACAAAATGATTCTATACAAGATCTTCGCACAAATATAATTCTATAAAAATCCACGTCTTGTGGGCCTCGCGATAACAATTAATTAAAAAAATCCACGTATTGTGGGCCTCACGAAAATAATGATTTAAAAAATCCTCGCCTTGTGGGCCTTTCTTGAATAACTTTTCACAAACAAATCTAAAGTTTTTGTGACTGCTAGAAAATTCTTCTTCTTTAATTAACTCCTTGTGTATTTCCGACATATAATTACTCACCATTAATCATACGGACCCTAGCCACATATTAATATTCTATTAATGCTACTAATACGCTCCATGGGTCAATCACAACACTGAAAGTATTTGTAATTCATTAATAAAATTAAATTTTAATTAGGAAATCCATATGTATTTCGTGAAATTAATAATTCGCTATATGTATATATGTACATACATTCATACATACATAAAAATCCACCAATCAATCATGTATTATGGCAAAACTAAGTAACAGACAAATCATTTATATTATTGAGTAAATGTTTTCGAAATCAATTAACCATGTCCTGTTTTACAAGTTGGGCACTCATGTATTCGTATGGCGAGCTAACAGTGAAAGACTTAAGATTATTACCTTTTGGGAAAAGAGGAAAAAACTTTTGGCAATATTTGAAATCCATTAGAGTCGAAAAACGGAGAAGAGAAACAAAAAACATCATATACGGAATTTCAATTTGTATATGTTAAAATCAGAACAAACAGAAAGTGAAATAACAGAATAAGAAAGTGAAAACGATATAAGAGAAATAAAAAGGAATTAATATGAAGAATTTAGGGAACCGCAACAATAATGATTATTGTTATTATTATTTCTTCATAACTTTTATTAGTTCTGATTACAGTCATTTCATTTTTCGGAAAAGTTGTGTTACTAAACCCCACTACTTGCTCTTTGAGGTTATATTTCTGCGAGACCTTCGTACACAATAACTGATTTACTGGTCGTATTGAGTCTAGCCAATAACACTCAAAACACACATTAGCTGAATATTGTAGATAATTATTTTTCCATAAAGCATTAATAAAGTCAAGAATTTGATGCGGAAATAATTTGAACAGAGGTCATATGGACGAATGAGTAACTATGTACCTCATACGCCCTCAGGGAAGGACTATTTGTTAAGTGGATTTTTTAATAGATATTTGTTTTTCAGATTTGTTTTTAAAAAATATTTTTAATTAATCAGTAGCGAGATCCGAAACTATAGTCTTCCCTGCCTTACCCCTTGGGGGACAATACCATGCTTTCCGCAATAAATAATTGTTTTTATGAAAACAAAAAACTGTAATTCAGACTGATTTTTTTCAAAAGCAATTTTTAAATAATATACACGTGCCGTACTTTAAAAAATATCTTTTAGTGTCTTCCTACATTTTTATACCTACACAACTATGTTGTCAGGGTATTATAGCTTTGTGCAGCCCCAAAAGTCTAGGAAATATTGGTCCTAGACCCACCTTTAAGTATACCCATCGTCATATCTTGACTAGCTGAGTCGATCTAGACATGTGTGTCCGTCCGTCCTTCCGTCTGTCCATTATATTTTGTAAACACGATACAGGCCACAGTTATGGCCCTTCACAAAGACCCCTATTGTGTTTGGTAAAGATCGGTTGATATTTAGGGAATGAAATGGACCAAATACTTAATTTTTGACTGATTTTCTGGTCGCTCCAGAGACCACAATTATGGCCCAAACATCGCGAAATTTTACATTTAGAAGGGAATCAGGCCAAAGAATAATCATGACTGTTTTCATGTATATCGGTCAATATTTAGCGGGTCAAATGGACCCTGACTTTTGTGTGAAAAATGACAAATTTTGTATTCTATGGCGAATATATTTACTCCTGAAGGACATAGACCCGATATGTTGATAGTATATCCAAGAGGCGTGGTTGACCTTTAAACAAATACCAATTATATGGTTGTATGTACTGGGATGTGATATTACCCCACTAGAGGGCGGAAATGTCACGCTGATCGCTTTGAAATTTTACATAAAGTTCCGGTTATGGCCAATGACAATGCCTAAATTTTTCGGTGATGTAGAGAAGGTGCTTCGAATGCAATAAACCGAAATGTGTATTTTTGTCCGAATTTCTTGTCGCTCTAGAGGGCATTATTTTATGCAGAACATCACATATTTTACACGGTGAAGGGGACCTGAACAATTACCTAGAACGGCTGTTTAGATGATGATCGGTCAATATTCCGAGGGCCAAATCAACCACAACCTAAAGTGACCACATTTTTATTTTATGGATTAAATATTCACCGCTGGAAAACAAGATTTGAAAAATATGCCAGAGTTAGAACGTGAGCTATAATCGGTCAAGAGAGTGAAAATATCTCGAAATTTTGCCCAGGCTCAGAGTATAGAACCACAAAAATTAGAGGTTGGTAGAAGTTGTGTAGGGTTTCATATGGTCGGCTCCGTCCGTCTATACTGCTCCGCTCAATGGTTAAATATATTTTTATTGCCTACAATGCGTGGATTTTTTAAAATTAATTTTTCAATGCCTACAAATGTGCGTGCATTATTAAAAATTTCTTTTTGAATGCCTACCCGTGAAGTTTAATTTATATGTTTTTGTTTTTGCAAAATAGTCAGGCTGAATCCCAGTTTGTTGTTTTTATAAAAAAAACAACTATTTATTAGTGGGGAATGTATGGCATTGTTTGCCGAGGGGTAAGGCAGGGAAAACTATAGTTTAGGATCTCGCCACTGATCCTCATCAGTTCCCTTAGTTTTTTGCTGGGATATTCTCCCCAGAAGCTATTGCTTCTATACAAAAAAACCTTTCATACCCAAATGTCTCTTGTAACAAAGCGAAGGACTTAGATGACCAACGACATAAACTGCATGAGAATTTCGCTGGAGCCTCACTTCGAGGTTAACAAGGCATTTACAAACAATACCACATTTTCCCCACTGTTTGTTGGTGTTGCTAGTATACAGCAACAAACCAAACAGTTTAACCGTGCCTGCATCTACAACTTCAGTAGTGTTGGCGGTTTATTTGTGTGCAAATATTTCATCCGCATCAGATGTAAAATTAATTTTCTAAATTATTTAAGAAAATTAATTTTCCTTAATGTGTTTCTTTAGTGGTTTTCCTGAGAAATTCTTAAATGATTTACAACAACAAATATTGATTTCCCCCACAGATTACCCTCCACTGTTTTGCCTTCCGAACTTCTTAATTTCTATCCAAAAACTAAATTAGAAATCATTAGCATTACATATTCTTTGAGTACTACCCAATGGGATAATTATCCTTGTAAACAAGAACAAAGACACAGACAGACACTTACCTACCAACATAGATAAATTTTAGTATACTACCAACCAAATGTGCATGTAAATTTTATTAATGGAAATAAATTTACTTCCCAAGAAAATGTTTTCCCCAAAATGGAAGGTAGGCAGCTCATCATTAGAATGGGTAGAGGTAGCTTTGAGTTATTTGTAAATATTTGAATAAGTATTCAAAATGAATAATTATTCATACTGGAAATATTTCAAACTAATGATAGTCTTCATAATGAGATGCTACAACAAATATCCCTACCAGAAATAATTTTGCAGAAATTAATTTTTAAAAATTATTTTTTGTAGCATGTATCAAGCCGGACTGTTTGAAATTATTTTCGTAGCATATACTAAGGCATGAATTAAAAGAAAACCAGTAAGGAAAGTAGTATAGTCGGACGGGGCCGACTATATGATACCCTTCACCACTATGGGTATATTAAACAGGACTATTAGCATGAAATTGGATGAAATAAAATATGTGGTATTTATCTAAATGTGAATCTACCTAGATCTATCCATAAAGTATGTAAATCGACTTCAAACAAATATAAATGGGTCATCCGTTGGGCTATGTCTGTAATTCTAGAAAACGCAACTACGTTATTCTATGCTCAATTTTGTACGATGTGCAAAATTTGATGTCAATCTGACTAACATGAGGAGTTTGATGTCCAATTTACTTGAAATCGGGCGGAAATATATATTTGGAAGCTCTAACCAAATATTAAGCGATTTCAAACAAACTTGTCACAGGTTAGGTTATACTAATTTCAGAACGTTTTGTTCCTATTGGTTCTTTGGTGCGTCAATTACTTAAAATCAATCTATAATAAAAGGGAGCTATATCTAAATCTGGACCGATTTTCACAAAACAAGGCAGACATCACTCTAGGCTCAAGTCAGTACGTTATGCGAAATTTCGTGCAAATCGAAGGACATATAGGCACTTTGGTGCACCATTTACATGAAATCGGACGAAACAATCGAAAGATATATAGGGACTTTGGAGCACCATTTACAAGAAATCGGACGAAACTATATATGAGAGCTATATCTAAATCTGGACCGATTCTCACGAAATTTGGCAGACATCATTCTAGACCTAAATAATTAGGCTGTACCAAATTTCGTGCAAATCGGAAGATATATATGGACTTTGGGCACCATTTACATAAAATCGGACGAAACTATATATGGGAGATATATCTACATCAGGACCGATTTTCATGAAACTTGGCAGACATCATTCTAGGCTAAATTAAGTACGTTATGCCAAATTTCGTGCAAATCGGAAGATATATAGAGACTTTGGTGCACCATTTACATGAAATCGGACAAAACTATATATGGGAGCTATATCTAAATTTCGACCGATTTTCTCGAAAGTTGGCAGACATCATTCTAGGCTCAATTCAGTACGTTATGCCAAATTTCGTGCAAATTGAAAGATATATAGGGACTTTGGGGCACCATTTACATGAAATCGGACGAAGCTATATATGGGAGCTATATCTAAATCTGGACCGATTTTCACGAAACTTGGCAGACATCATTCTAAGCTCAATTCAGTACGTTATGCCAAATTTCGTGCAAATCGAAAGATATATAGGGACTTTGGGGCACCATTTACATGAAATCGGACGAAACTATATATGGGAGCTATGTCTAAATTTGGACCGATTTTCTCGAAAGTTGGCAGACATCATTCTAGGCTCAATTCAGTACGTTATGCCAAATTTCGTGCAAATCGAAGGATATATAGGGACTTTGGGGCATCATTTACATGAAATCGGACGAAACTATATATGGGAGCTATATCTAAATTTGGACCGATTTTCTCGACAGTTGGTAGACATCATTCTAGGCTCAATTCAGTACGTTATGCCAAATTTCGTGCAAATCGAAAGATATATAGGGACTTTGGGGCACCATTTACTTGAAATCGGACGAAACTATATATGGGAGCTATATCTAAATCTGGACCGATTTTCACGAAACTTGACAGACATCATTCTAGGCTCAATTCAGTACGATTTCTTGCGATTTGCACGAAATTTGGCATATTTCGTGCAAATCGAAAGGTATATAGGGACTTTGGGGCACCATTTACATGAAATCGGACGAAACTATATATGGGAGCTATGTCTAAATTTGGACCGATTTTCTCGAAAGTTGGCAAACATCATTCTAGGCTCAATTCAGTACGTTATGCCAAATTTCGTGCAAATCGAAGGATATATAGGGACTTTGGGGCACCATTTACATGAAATCCGACGAAACTATATATGGGAGCTATATCTAAATTTGGGCCGATTTTCTCGAAAGTTGGCAGACATCATTCTAGGCTCAATTCAGTACGTTATGCCAAATTTCGTGCAAATTGAAAGATATGTAGGGACTTTGGGGCACCATTCACATGAAATCGGACGAAGCTATATATGGGAGCTATATCTAAATCTGGACCGATTTTCACGAAACTTGGCAGACATCATTCTAAGCTCAATTCAGTACGTTATGCCAAATTTCGTGCAAATCGAAAGATATATAGGGACTTTGGGGCACCATTTACATGAAATCGGACGAAACTATATATGGGAGCTATATCTAAATCTGGACCGATTTTCACGAAACTTGGCAGACATCATTCTAGACCTAAATGATTAGGCTGTACCAAATTTCGTCCAAATCGAAAGATATATAGGGACCGTTTACATTAAATCGGTTAAATATATATATGGGAGCTATATCTAAATCTGAACCGATTTTTCCCAATTTCAATAGGGTTCGTCCTTGGGCCGAATAAGTGACCTATGCCAAATTTCATCCAATTCGGATCATAAATGCGACCTGTACTTTGTTTACAAAGTACAAAAAGGAACCATGGGTCTATCTCTATTATTTTTGCCTGTTACAAACATATGCACAAAGACATAATACCCTGTACCACAGTGTGGTGAAGGGTATAAAAACAACCAAGAATACGTTCTCCCTGTTGTCTCCACTCATTTGCGCTGTTCTTGCCTTAGCTAATTTCATATACAAGGTCACCATCCTCTATATCAATAAGCCAGAAATCCTTCCTAAGATTTTCATCCCTTCTGTCTGTTAAATATTAAAGAGGGATAGCTGTTATTTGGCTTTTGCATACAAATCCCTCCACAGAAAACTGCTTCGGCTTTGCTGTCAACTGAGCTAAGTAAAGACAGCTTATTATCTTTTATTGCTCATATTTCTTCTTTTCATTTGGGGACATATGTTTATGTTTTTGTTATAAGGTTTCTTACCCCCGTTGAAGCCTTCCAGAGGATTTTTCCACTCTAATTGTCAAAAACAGGATGGTGGCTAAGAGGGTTCAGGACAGGAAACGCAAGACTTTATTAAAGAAGCAGCCGCCTTTTTCCACATACCTCCACGCCTCTGGTTGCCAAACTGCTGTTAAAGACCTTAATAAAACCCATGCCTTCCCTTTTCCATAAAAAAAAACTAAAAGTGAAAGTCTTTGTGACATTTGATGTGGCAAAGGATAAACAAGGATAATTTGTCAACAAGCCATATATGTGAAAATCTGACTATGTTGTCTCCATTTAAGATATACAAATCTTAACTACGGATAATTTCCACTATTTTTGAAATACGAAAAAGGCTTTGAGGAAAAGAACGGGCAGATGAAGGGGTTTTGACAGGCTCGTCAAAAAGAAATTTGCACACGAATAAAACCTTAATTAAAAGTGCCTCAGGATTATGTGGGTGGTCTATATAGGAGTGTGTGTGTTTGCATTTGAGTTTGAGTGTGTGTGCGATATTTATTATTACCCTGTCTTACACATGACAATAGCTAATTAAGCGGCACTTTATAAACAAACCAAAGAAAGAGAACAAAGACCCAAACAAAAAATGAAAACATAGTAAAGAAAAATGCCAGGATAATGAGATAATATGGGTAATTATCAAAGGATAATTGGATATTATTACAAATAGAAGAACAAGAAGATTTAATTATGATTTAAATTAGATTACAAATTTAAATAAACATAAATTAAAATAAAAAGGAAATAAAAATATTTATTTTTAAATCCACTCCTTGGACTAGGCATTGCAAAATTAATTTTAAACCAGTAAGGAAAGTTCAAAAGTCGGATACCCTTCACCACTTTGAGTATATTCTACATATGTATCCTAACAGACATCGATTTTTCGAAGGAAGACTGACATGAAATTAAAAGAACTTAAATATGTGATCTTTATCTATATGTGAACCGACTCACATCAATCCACACAAATGCCATTCTCCAACCTATTCTAAATTTTGTAAATAGATTTAAAGCAAACTTGACACAAGCTATTTGGTATGCTTCACTGTTTAAAATGTATCAGTCAGGCACCCATTGATTATTTGGTGTGCAAATCGAAAGATATATAGGGACTTTGGTGCCCAACTTACCTTAAATCGGACGAAAATATATATGGGTGCTATATATAAATCTGACCCGATTTTCTCGAAACTTGGTACACGTCATTCTAGACTCAATTCAGTACACTATGCAGAATTTCGTGCAAATCGAAGCATATATAGGAACTTTGGTGCACCATTTACCTTAAATCGAACGAACATATATATGGGAGTTATATCTAAATCTAACCCGATTTTCTCGAAACTTGGCGCACATCATTCTGGACCTAATTCAGTACTCTATGCCAAATTTCGTGCATATTGAAAGATATATATACTGACTTTGGTGCTCCATTTACCTTAAATCGGACGAAAATATATATCGTTAGCTAAAATGCAAAAAGGCGTAACTAACAAAAAATTTACTTTTTGAATGAATATTGTGAATGTCAATAAACTACATGTGTTGACAAAGTTTTACACGTCTGCGGTCAAAAAAGGAGCTTCTACAAGTGGGTTTATTTGATAAATGCAAAAAGGCGTAACTAACAAAAAATTCTAATTTTTACTTAATTGTTATGACTGCTATTAAACTAAATAACTAAATTTGTTAAAAAAAATTATAGTCTATTATTCGTCATTCACCCTGCCGGACATATTTTTATACCCTTCACCACACTGTGGTACAGTCTTTGTGCATATGTTTGTAACAGGCAAAAGGAAACGAGATAGACACATGGGTCCTTTTGAGAATATGCATAGAATCACTTTTTAAGTCGATTTATGCATGTCCGTCCGTCCGTCTGTCTGTCTGTGCATGTTAAATTGTAAACAAAGTACAGGTCGCATTTATGATCCGAATTGGATGAAATTTGGCATAGGTCGCTTATTCGGCCCAAGGACGAACCCTATTGAAATTGGGAAAAATCGGTTCAGATTTAGATATAGCTCCCATATATATATTTAACCGATTCAATGTAAATGGTCCCTATATATCTTTCGATTTGCACGAAATTTTGCATAGCTTACCGAATTTAGTCCGGAATGATGTGTGCCAAGTTTCGTTAAAATCAGTTGAGATTTAGATGTAGCTCCTTATATTATAGATGGATTTAAGTAATTGATGCCCCAAGGAACCAATATATTGGTGATAGAACAAAACGTACTGAAATTAGTATAACCTAACCTGTGACAAGTTTCGTTGGAATCGGTTCATATTTGGATATAGCTTCCATATATATTTTCGTCGGATTTTAAGTAAATAGTGCATCAAACTCCTCAGGTTTGTCAGATTGACATCAAATTTTGCACAACGAACATAATTGAGCATAGAATTATGTAGTCCCGTTTTCTAGAAGTACAGACATAGCCCAACGGATGACCTTTTGATATTTTTTTGAAGTCGATTTACATACTTTTGTCCCATTGTAATAAATGAATGGTAGATTCACATTTAGATAAATATCACATATTTTATTTCATCCAATTTTATGTTAATAGTCCTGTTTAATATACCCATAGTGGTGAAGGGTATCATATAGTCGGCCCCGTCCGACTTTACTACTTTCCTTACTGGTTTCCTCTATCCATGTTTATATTTATGTTTATGACATGTTTATAGCTTTTATTCCAAACCGTTTTTTGCTTCTCCTACACAATTATGCCTTTGTTAGTTATGCCTTTTTGCATTTTAGCTGACGATATGGGAGCTATATCTAAATCTAATCTGTTTTTTCCCCAATTTCAATAGGGTTCGTTCTTGAGTCAAATAAGCGACTTGTGCCAAATTTCATTCAAATTAGATCATAAATGCGACTCGTACTTTGTTTACAATTTAACATCTACAGACGGACAGACGGACATGCATAAATCGACTTAGAAAGTGATTCTATGCATATTCTCAAAAGGAACCATGTGTCTATCTCGTTTCCTTTTGCCTGTTACAAACGTATGCACAAAGATATAATACTCTGTAACACAGTGTGGTGAAGCGTACAAAAATCTAGACCTTGGACTAGACATTGAAAAATTAATTTAAAAAAAATCCAAATCTAGGGATAACTATTAAAATACATTTTTAAAAAATCATCCCTATATTTTGAAATTAAAAAAATGTATATTAGAGAAATTTGATATCTTTATTTGCGACAATAGTTGTTTGACTCCAAACCTTCGTCACGATTACCGTGACAAGCTAGCCAACGGGGGAAGTATTAGGAGCCAGGAAGCCCCAAAAGCAAAAATATATTTTTTCCCTCTGAATATGTCACATCATGTGTCAAGAATGTTTTCAAAATGTCAACACGATGACACATTTTTAGTTACAAATGATAAATGATAAATTCGCATGGGTAAAGTGTGAGGGTATGTCAAATGTGACTAATATGTATGAGGAAATTCATGTGTGTTCTGTGACATTTTTTTTTCGTAGAATCACTCAAGGAATTCCAAAATATAATGGATTTAAAGGATATGCTTAACCAAATAATGAGGTAAAAATAGATAAATAAATAAAAAAATATTTTTTGTTATTTGAATTTTTGTGATCATTTGAAAGTGATTTTAAGTGATTATTTATACTCTTTCGAGTCGAGCTTGATGATCTAAATTTAGCAATGAAAAGGAAAGCCAGGAGAAGAACCTACGTACCCACCATTATGCGACGCGTTTCGCCGTTGGTTAAGCGGCTCATCAGGCATATTGGGCTATGTGGCTTTACAAAGGTCGTACGTTTATAACTTGTATTTATTCCGCCCTGATGCGAAAACACAAATGTTGCCAAGGCCACTTAACGTTCTGAGCCATCAACACACTTCCAAAACTGTTGCGCAAAAACATGTGTATACCATGGAAGCAATTGTAGGTGTGTGGATTAATTATCCATCGCTACAACAAAAATCTGCTTTGAAAAGGACTGTTCTTAGAATGAAGACAAATGTCGGACTTTGACAAATTTGAATTTAATTTGCATATGCAAGTTTCGCATCAGGGCGGAATAAATACAAGTTATCAACGTACGACCTTTGTAAAGCCACATAGCCCAATATGCCTGATAAGTCGCTTAACCAACGGCGAAACGCGTCGCATAATGGTGGGTACGTAGGTTCTTCTCCTGGCTTTCCTTTTCATTGCTAAATTTAGATCATCAAGCTCGACTCGAAAGAGTATAAATAATCACTTAAAAAAAATATTTACTTCACATTTTTCCTACATTTCACATGGCCTCTTGGATCGTATTATAGATATCCACACTAATACGACACCATGTCCAACAAAATATAAACGAATCCAAGGACTTTAAGGACATGTTAATAGACAAATACATAAACTAGTTTTCCCACAGAACAATGTTCGAAGATCCCTTTTAATTCCCAAGGCATCGGGGCGTATTTTAGATGTCCACACTAATAAGCCACGGATTCCAATAAAATGTTTTCTTATTTTCGTTAATAAATTCCAAAATTTAAAATGTTTACAGTTGTTTAAGAAAGTCTATAATAATAATGCACATTCTAAAATGCATTATCAACCCCTTCCAGCCCTTTCTTTCCACATCATCCTCTCCTCATTCAAAAATTCAACATCATCACCATATAATAATATGGTGATGATGTTGAATGTTAGTGTTGAGCTGCCAGTCAGTTGGTCGTTTGGTTCTTTTGTCTTAACGGACAATCCTTATCCAACAAAAGCCACATTGTAAACTGACTTTAATTTACACAAAGCCTCAAAATGTCATATGAAAACTGCAGCTTTTGTTTGTCATTTCACCAAGCAGTATGACTAACTGGCTGGCAGGCAAGCATCCACGTTTGCCAGCCAAGCCTGACAGTCAGCCACATCATCAGCATAAAACTTAGACAAAAATGTGCTGTAAGTGAATATTTTTAAGAAATTTATCTATGAGATATGCACATGAATTGGCATACAAAATAGAGAAAACACACAAAAACGTAGGGGGAGAAGGTATTGTGGATGCATTTTGTAATTATAACATGGGGTAGAAAGAACGAAAAATATTTTTTTCAAGAAAAGTGTAGTCCAAGGCGGGGATTTTTTTTTTATTAATTTGTCAATGTCTAGTCCAAGGCGTGGATTTTTCGATTAATTTGTCAAATTAAAAATAAAGTTTCAATGCCTAGTCCGTGGATTTCAATTTTCCATGCCTAGTCCAAGGCGTGTTTTTAATTATTGCCTAGTCCAAGCCGCGGATTTTTTAAAATTAATGTTTCAGTGCCTAGTTCAAGTTGTGGATATTTTTCAAATATTTTTTTTAATATTCCACCCTAGGTTTCCTCACAAAGGATTTTCCCTTTGCAGTAAGTCTTACATTGCTTTATTTTACCACACACATACTTATATGTACTTTTGTGTCTATGTGTTTGTGTTTTTATTCAATTTTAACGAGATAAGCATAAATTCAGGCGACTGTTGCTGTTTGCTTTCGAAATTAAATTATTGTTTAATTTTTTTTTCAATTAAAAAATATTCTAACAAAAATATATTTTCATTGCTGTATAAAAATGTATTTAAGCTGACAACTAATACCCACATGACCTCAATTTAACTAATAACATTTCATATTTATTTTTAGGATTTTTTTAAAGTAATTTTAATATTGTTGACTTTAAAGTTTGATCACTAAGCAAGTAGTAAAATAAATAATGAAGTATTTAAATGAAGGTCGATAATAAATTTGAATATTAAACGGGAGTTTATGGACTTCCATGGTCATTAAAGTCTTTGTGTCCAGAGGTCGTTAATTTTTTATTTCTTAACAAAAAAATCATGACAAAAAGAATTGGCTAATTAAAATTTCCTTTGTGTTTTTCCTGCACTCATTGATCCACCTCCTCACAATTTCTGAAATTTTTTACTGTCACCAAGTCCGGGATTTCATTTTTCAACTTTGCCATTTCAAAAAATTACAATGAATATGTTTTATTGTTTCATTAAAAATTCGAATAAATGACATTGATTTTAATGTTCCCTTAATGAGAAATCCCATGATTTGGGAATGTTGCTTTGAAATGGAAAAATTTGGAAAAAAGAAAAAACGAAAACTTGACATTATTTCTGAAAGTCCTCTCCATCCATGGCATTCTTATGCTCAAATGCTCGCTAATGAGCATTAATGTTGATTCAACAAATTTAACGCGATTCTTGTTTTCGAATATCCTGTCTGGGCGGCTGCCTGGCTGGAAGGCAAATTGACAACATAGCCAAAACTGCGTTACCTTACACCGAGGTAGGCAGGCAGGTGTAGGTAAAGCAGAATTAAAATCCTCCACGAAAAATAAACAAGAAAACGGAAAAGGAACATGAAAAGCGCATTAAAAGGTTTTAAGCAGAAAACAACAACAGCAAAAAATCGAATTATTTTACATCCACTTGAGCCTTAGCATGTTAATTCGGAAAGGTAAAAATCTGTACCGCTTAATGAAAAGGAAATATGACAAGAGACAAAATTCATAGGATTGCTACTTAAAAAACCGAGTTCATTTGTAGGCATTGAAAATGGTATTTACAAAAATCCGCGCTTGAGAATAGGCTTTAAAAAAATCCGAGCCTGGGAATAGTCTTAAAAAAATTCGAGCCCGAGAATAGTATTTAAAAAATAAATTCTAAAAAATCCACGTCTATTTGTAGGGATTGAAAATTTAATTTTAAAAAATTAACGCCTATTTGTAGGCATTGAAAAACTAATTTTAAAGAATCCACGCCTGAGGGTTGGCCTTCGAAGAACAAATTTAAACAAATCTACGAAAAATTCAAAAAAAACTACACGAAACTTTGCACCCATAATTATAGACTCAATTCAGTACGCTATGCCAAATTTGGTGCAAATCGAAAGTTATATAGGGACATTGGCACTATATTTACATTAAATCGGACGAAGATATATATGGAAGCTATATGTAAATCTGAACCGATATTCACGAAACTTAACACACATCATTCTAGACCAAATTCATTACGCTGTGCCAAATTTCGTGCAAATCGAAATATATATAGGGACGTTGGTACACCATTTACTTTAAATCGGACAAAAAAATATATGGGAGCTATATCTAAATCTAAACCGATTCAGGCTTAATTCAGTACGCCATGTCAAATTTCGTGCAAATCGAAAGATATTTAGGGACTCTTGTGCCCCATTTACCTTAAATTCGGCTAAAACATATGTGGGGGCTATATATATAAATCTGATCCAATTTGTTTCAATATATGGCACACATCATTCTAGACTCAATGGAGAAAACCATGCAAAATTTCGCGCATATTAAAATATATATAGGGTCTTTGGATCTCCATTTACATAAAATCGGATAAAACTATATATGGGAGCTATATCTAAATCTGAACCGATTTTCACGAAACTTAGCACACATCATTCTGGACCTAATTCTGTATCCTATGCCAAATTTCGTGCAAATCGAAAGTTATATATGGACTTTGGAGAACCATTTACCATAGATCGGACGGAAATATATATGGGAGCTAGCTATAAATCTGTAAATCTAGATTCAATTCAGCACTCTATGCCAAATTTCGTGTAAATGTGGTATAGCTATATCTAAATCTGAACCGATTTTCTCGATACTTGGCACCCATCATTCCGGACCTAATACAGTACACTATGCCAAATTTCGTGCGAATCGAAAGATATATAGGGACAATGGTGCCCCGTTTACCATAAATCGGACGAAAATATATATGGGAGCTATATATAAATCTGACTCGATTTTCTCGAAACTTGGCGCACGTCATTCTAGATTCAATTCAGCACTCTATGCCAAATTTCGTGTAAATGTGGTATAGCTATATCTAAATCTAAACCGATTTTCTTGAATTTCAATTGGGTTCGTCCGTGGCCAAAAAAATGACTTGTGCCAAATTTCATCCAAATCGTACTTTGTTTACAATTTAACATCTACAGACGGACGGACAGTCGGACGGACATGCATAACTCGACTCAGAAAGTGATTCTATGCTTATTCTCAAAAGGAACCATATGTCTATCTCGTTTCCTTTTGCTGTTACAAACATATGCACAAAGACATAATACCGCGTATCACAGTGTGGTGAAGGGTATAAAAATCCACTCCTGGGGATAGTCTATAAAACATAAATTTTAATAAAAAATCCACGCCCGAAGTCTATAAAAACCCAATTTTGAAAACCTTACGCCTAATTGTAGTGTTTGTAAAAATATTTATAAAATATGCATCTCTGAAAACTCCTACATGAATATTCTTACTGCACCATACCCGTCATTCCATACCCTCTTCTCCTTCTTGGTTCTTCAAGATATAATCAAATAAAAATATAGTTTTATGATGATCCCCCCCCAAATCACTTAACGATGTAATCATATTTATTGCGTTCTACTTTAGTTGAATAGCTATGGACCACCTTCATTTCGTTATCATCCATCCACTCTGCTCATAAAACGATTTATAGGAATACAACAATAACTACAACATGAACTGAATGACATTTATGACCAATGTAAGCTGGTCAATGACAAAAAGAGAAAAAACTGAAATAATAAAAAATTGAATAAAATTTCAATGAATAAAATTTCTCAACAAATTCCATATAAAATAAAAAAGTAATGCAACAAAGGATAATAATATAAATAGGCGGATTAACTTAAACCTTCTGGTACCTGGAGGATAACAAAATACACACATAAATAGCCACACATACGACAATATAAAAATACATCCCTGGAGTGACGTTTTCGTTTTTATTACGTTGCAATAAAGCAGCAAGTACATAAAATTAATGTTTTACAAGAAATATATTTATGTGGCATAACTTAAGGCATGGGTTTTATAAAAAAATATTTTTATAACATATAACAAGGCGTGCATTAAAAAAAAACATTTGTAGCATATCACAGGGCGTGGATTTAAAAAAATATTTTTATAGCATATCACAAGGCTTGGATTTTTTAAATATTATTTTTGAAGCATATCAGAAGGCATGGATATTTAAAAAATTATTTCTGAAGCCTATCACAAGGCATGGATATTTAAAAAATTATTTCTTAAGCCTATCACAGGGCGTGAATTTTTTAAATAATAATTTTTGAAGCATATTACAAGGCGTGGTTCTTTTGATCATAACTCATATTCCAGTGTTATACAATGTAATCATACCTTCCCATTTCTTGTTACTGTTGTTATTATAATAATACCATATACGCTTTGTCTTTTCTGTGTTTGCCCGAACCCAGTTATGGAAATATATTTATAAAAATGTGCATTCTTAATCAGACGAGCATATGTATACATATATCACATATACAAGAAAAACACTTTCGCAGGCAGTGCCTTCCTTCATTCACTCTCACGCACACTCACACATACTCAATCTTGTGCAAATATCCTGAAACATAAAGATGTCTCAATGTATCTCCCTGGTGGCTGATGGCTTTATTAAATATGCATTGTTAATATATATGATGATGTATAAGAGTGATCAGAAAAAATACGAGGGTGTGGTATATTTGATGCGATAGAACTATAAGGTTTTCAAAAATATATTTCGGCAGTAAAAAAAGTAAAAGAAAAATGAGATTCTTTGTAATAACTTTTTAGAGTACCAGGGGCGTATGATTACAGACAAAACGTATACGCAACATACACCCAAAAAAATTATAATTTTTATAATAATGATATAAATCATTTTTATAACAACTCCCTTCAGAAAATATTTTGAAATTATTTTAGATACGCTACACCTCAATATCACTCGCCTCGAACATATATATCACCGAACCTTCAATTCGTGAGAAAAAAAAGAGATTCTTTGCAATAAATTCAATGTATACCAGGGGGCGTATGACTACGGACCATATGCATATGCAACACAATCCCCAAAAATTATTACTTATAAATGCGTGAAATAAATAATTCCCTTCAGAAAATATTTCGAATATTATTTTAGATTCGCTACACCTCAATATCACTCGCATCGAACACACATATATATCACCCACCCATATATTTCATGATCCAACATACTCAGCCATACACCCATTTGTTGATATTTATATAGCTCAATAAAACGTTTGTTCAGATGACAATATCAGCAGCAAAAAAAATCATGACTGAAATATATCCTTTCACATTTTAATGAATCCATAAAAATTTGCAGTTATTGAAAATATTTTATTTTTGTTTCCTTTTTTACCCACCCCATTCTTCGTTGGAAACCCCAACTGATATGGGTGAGCGTGAAAACATAATGCAATTCTTCTTCTTTTTTCTTGCACATAAATGAAGTGATTTCACCTTCGTCGGTGTCTGCATAATATTCATGCATAAAATAATCTGCTGCATCTATAGCTTCGGTTTGTGGTGCTGCGTTTTTCCTTTTTTGCCAGCGTTGAAATGTAAATGAGGCAAAGTAATATGCCAGAGGTAAAAAAACAATGCATAAAGATTGGATATGAGGTGCTCTGCTACGAGTTTTCACAATGTTATTATTTTGTCAAAATGTATAAAATTACAGTTGGTTGAATTCTTACAACAAAGGAATAACCTTTTTATGTCAGTAATGGTAGCATGACATGATAATTTGAATAGAAAAGAATATGTTAAGGTTTGAAAAAATTAAGCAATAAATTGCACACCTAAAGGTATACCAGAAAAATAATTTTTAAAAAAATCCAAGCCATTAACTCTACCAGAAAAATAAATTTAATTTAATAACACAAAAAAAAATTAAAACGTCCACCCCTCATGATATACCACAACAATATTCCAAACACTAATTTTTAACATAACTTTGCCTTATGGTATAACAGCAAAACATTTTTTATAAAATCCACGCTTAACGGCCTTGAGGTATGCCAAAAAAAATAATTTTTAAAAAAATCCACGCCTTAAGGTATGCTAGAAAAATATTTTTAAAAGAAACCCCTCGAATTTAGGTATGCAAAGAACATACTTCTAAAAAAATCGAGTCCTTAATTTTGGCTATAAAAATTTAAAACAAAACCTTCTGTTAAGTCATTGTAAGGTAGTTTAAACATATCTTTCTTCACCTGCTCCTTCAAATCGTGAATGAAGACTAGTTCGATTTCATAATATCTTTGCATTGCATGTCATCAGGGGTTTTTCCTAGCTTTTGGCCTGCGATGTTTTTTGCCCTTCAAACCAGTACACACTCAAACAATTCCAAACCTCATGCTGCCATATGAGGTTAAGCTATAAAAAATGCATTATACACTGACTTCCCAGAGAGTTCGATTTGGTTCGGTAGCTGGCTGTCTGTCGCTTTGCATTGTGATATGGTCATGAATTGCTAAGGAGTCAAGAAGATGAGCAAATATACTGAGTAGGATTATGTTATAAAAATGTGATATGAATCTATTGGTTTATAAAGAAGAATATATATAAAAAGCAAAAAATACTATAAGAATGAATTGTGATATGTGATGGGTTGTTGGGTGTGTATACTTAACGACGTATATTATTCGCTCGCAAAGGATGTTCTTCTATTAAACTATATTTCAAAATTAGCAATCACCCATATCTTTTGGGTTTAAACTCATTGCCTTCATGAAGTTCAATGGCTAGACAGTGGGTGCGTATACTTGACGACAACACTCATACGCCTGGAAGCCATTGGACTATTAAATACAGTAAACTGCTTTTAATGTATTCTTTTTAAAGTTAATTTAAATAACTTTAAAGAGAATACATTAACAGTTTTTCTTCTGGAGTTATTTGGCTGTGAATTCTTACCCCTAAAATAAATACAAAAATTATAAATAAAATTTTATTTGGGATTGTGATTTCTTGTCATATTTTTAATGCATATTCTTCGATATAATTATTTTAATGTCACCAAACTTCTTTAGGTCTGTACAAGTATTTTGTTTTAATGCAGTTATCATCATAAACTACTAGTCAGCCAACCAGTTACACCCTCGGGCCATGAAACATACCGTAAACCAGTTTGTTTTCAAAATGTTAAAAAAAAACAAAATGTTCATGAACATTTTATTATATGCAATCAACTGTCATATTGTACACATGTTCCAGGGGGGGAAGGGTACATCGGATGAGAGTAGTAAAATAAAATAAACTATCCGGCTAAAGGGGTAAAAACAGATGCAGCCTATGTAACAACCTTTTTATATATTTCTTACAGATATATACATACATAAATATTTGATATTTAATCAATATTAAAACAATAATAATAAAAATAAAAATTAAAAAATAAACCATAAATTTCACGTTTTCCCCACATCCCCAAAATAAAAAATTAAACTTATTTTTATAGCAGACAAATATGATGACATGTCACAAGCATAAAATTTAAACCGACATCGACTAATATCACATATAAAAAAACAAAATGTTCATGAACATTTTAATCATTCTGTACTAGGGAATCCCGAATCATAAAAATTTTAAAGGCACTTCGCTGCCCCTATCAAAGGCCAAAAAAGTAATGGTAATTTTTACGATGGAATGTGTAACTGACTTAGAATTTTTAAACGTATAACATTATTGCTATGGGAAAAACTCGTAACTCAAGTGACAGTGCATTCCAACATCACGCAAATATTCCAAATTCGAGGTACCAAAATATTGGGGTTTCTGGAGGAGAGTGTGAAAGGAAACATACTTAAGTGTCCACGGTAATATATTTAGTGAATAAATCATTCAAAAGAACTTCCAAGAAAGCGAGTAATATATTCCGACGCGTGATTGTCACTACGTAGATTATAAATTAAGCGTGTTATGGTATTAATAATTCGCTTTAGCTTATTAACATGCAAATCAATGGATCCCGAATACACTCCAAGTCCATATAAGAGCAGTGACATTAACGGAGCATTTGCCAGTATTAACTTTACACGTTGCGTTAAATATAAATTAGATGCAAAAATTCTACGCAAAGTGTTCTAATCCTTCCCCGCTAAAACAGTTGCTGTACAACAATAATTTTGCACTGATCTAGGAATATATTGAAGGATGGGGGATTATGATTATTAGAACAAAATCCCAAAGCTTTTGGTTTGAAAATAATGCACAGAACGCAGTGCATAAAACCTTCCATCAAAGTAGAAGTATCCATTGAAAAGCAGTAATAGGATCAGCGAATAAAAATTAAAGGTGTATCTAAATTTGTCATATCCCAGTTTCCGACTTTTAACGTGCCTTCTAGATGATCAAACGATTTATAATTAAAATTCACACTATTCACTTCGGTGTTTTTTAAGCCAAATAAAATTTTTTCCAAAGTAAATATGTTGTCACAAACTGAAAAAAACAGTAAGGAAAGCAGTATCGCCATTTTGAAGGAACATTGACATGAAATTGAACGAACTTAAATATGTGAAATTTATCTAACATCAATCCCTACACATGTCATTCTGCAACCCATGCTAAATTTTATAAATCCATTTTAAGCAAACTTGACACACGCTATTTGGTATGTTGCTCGGTTTAAAATTTAATCTCAATCAGACATCCATTGATTACATGGTGTACATTTACCATGAACCGAATTCAAGGAAACTTACCAGAGAATAATTTATATCGGACGAACATATATATGGAAGCTACATCTAAATCTGAACAGATTTTTACGAAACTTTGCTAGACTATTCTACACTTAATTCAGTACGCTATGCCAAAATTCGTGCAAATCGTTTATATAGAGGCTTTAATGCACCATTTACATAAAATCGGACGAAAATATATTTTGGAGCTATATCTAAATCTGAACAGATTTTCACGAAACTTTGCACGCATTATTCTAGACTTAATTCAGTCCGCTTTGCCAAAATTCGTGCAAATCGAATGATTTTCAGGGGCTTTGGTGCACCATTTACCTAAACTCAGGCAAAACTATATATATGAGAGCTATATCTATAGCTATATCATTTAAGACTTAATTCAG
This sequence comes from Musca vetustissima, assembly GCF_032173495.1. Taxonomy (NCBI): domain Eukaryota; kingdom Metazoa; phylum Arthropoda; class Insecta; order Diptera; family Muscidae; genus Musca; species Musca vetustissima. The sequence goes on along the minus strand of NW_026878724.1, from coordinate 1,359 downwards.
TACGCTATGACATAATTCATGTAAATCGAATGATATATAGCGACTTTGGTGTACCAATTACCTAAAATCAGGAAACTATATATGGAAGCTATATATAATTCTGAACCGATTTTCACGAAACTTAGCATACATCATTCTTGACCTAATTTAGTAGGCTGTACCAAATTTATTGCAAATCGAAAATATATAGGGACATTGGTGCACCATTTATATAAAATCGCACAAAAATATATATGGGAGCTATATCTAAATCTGAACCAATTTTCATGAAAATTAGCACAATCATTCTGGACTTAATTCAGTACGCTATGCCAAAATTGGTGCAAATCGAATGATTTTCAGTGACTTTCGATGTTCAGGAAACTTAGCAAACATCATTCTAGACTAAATTCAGTACGCTATGCTAAAATCTATCTAAATCTGAATCGATTTTCACGAAACTTAGCACACATCATTCTAGACTTAATTCAGTACGCTATGCCAAAATTCATGCAAATCGAATGATATATAGCGACCATTTTACTCAACCATATTTTCAGGTCTAAAAATATACACATAGCCAGTGTTGCCAATTTAGCACTTTTAATGCTAGATTTAGCACTTTTTAAACTCGTTTAGCACCAAAAAAATTGATCTAGCACCTAGCATCTTTTTTAGCATTTTTTATTTTTTCTGAATATTTTCAAAATTTTCCGTTTATTTGGTTTTATACCAAAAAAATTTTCGATTCCACATAGACAAATTGATTTTTTTTTTTTTCTAAATCGGTTGGGGCTACCCTAAAAAGGACACATATATCCCATTTTCAATACCATCCTAGAAATATTAGAATTTCAAAGATTTTTATTCTGATTATGAATAAATAGGATATCAGGTGAATATTTCTAGGTTTTGCAAGCAAATTTTAAGAAATACAGATTTTATTATTAGCTATAAGCGAAATTCCTTCGATAAACTTTTTAGCACTTTTATTTGGCACTTTTTAAAATTTTTTAGCACTTTCTAGCATTTTTTAAACAAAATCTAGCATATTTTAATGACAAAGTTTTGGCAACACTGCACATAGCAAATGTACATATGTACATACATATATTCTTTCAGATGTATGAATACTTTGTATTCTATTACTCCGCATCCACTCGGACTTTTAAAAGTTTGTCTAACCTGTATTAGTTCCATGGGATCGCATGACGTACTGTGAACATTTAATTAAAATCTGTTAAGTGTTTTTGAGTCCACAAACAATATATTTTCTATATACATATAGATTCAAATTCAATGATCGTACCATGCTCATGTTGTATATGCATCCTAACAGACGTCGCCCTTCGAAGGAACATTGACGTGAAATTGAACGAA
>NW_026878723.1:0-24785 GCF_032173495.1 Musca vetustissima | reverse complement strand
GTGATATTTATCTAAAAGTGAATCTACGTAGATCTATCCATAAAGTATGTAAATCGACTTCAAACAAATATAAATAGGTCATCCGTTGGGCTATGTCTGTACTTCTAGAAAACGCAACTACATAATTCTATGCTCAATTTTGTACGTTGTGCAAAATTTGATGTCAAACTGACTAACATGGGAAGTTTGATGCCCAATTTACTTGAAATCGGGCGAAAATATATATGGAAGCTCTATCCAAATATTAAGCGATTTCAAACAAACTTGTCACAGGATAGGTTATACTAATTTCAGAACGTTTTGTTCCTACTGGTTCCTTGGTGCGTCAATTACTTAAAATCAATCTATAATAAAAGGGAGCTATATCTAAATCTGTACCGATTTTCACGAAACTTGCCAGACATCATTCCAGCCCCAATTCAGTACGTTATGCCAAATTTCGTGCAAATCGAAAGGTATATAGGGACTTTGGTGCACCATTTACATAAAATCGGATGAAACTATATATGGGAGCTATATATAAATCAGGACCGATTTTCACGAAACTTGCAGACATCATTCTAGGCTCAATTCAGTATGTTATGCCAAATTTCGTGCAAATCGAAGGATATATAGGGACTTAGGTGCACCATCTACATAAAATCGGACGAAACTATATGTGGGAGCTATATCTAAATCAGGACCGATTTTCTCGAAACTTGGCAGACATCACTCTAGGCTCAATTCAGTACTTTATGCCAAATTTCGTGCAAATCGAAGGATACATAGGGACTTTGGTGCACCATTTACATAAAATCGAACAAAACTATATATGGGAGCTATATCTAAATCAGAACCGATTTTCACGAAACGTGGCAGACATCATTCTAGGCTCAATTCAGAATGTTATGCCAAATTTCGTGCAAATCGAAGGATATATAGGAAGATTGGCGCACCATTTACATGAAATCGGACGAAACTATATTTTCACGAAACTTGGCAGACATTATTCTAGACCTAAATGATTAGGCTGTACCAAATTTCGTGCAAATCAAAAGATATATAGGGACTTTGGGGCACCATTTACATGTAATCAGACGAAACTATATATGGGAGCTATATCTAAATCTGGACCGATTTTCCCGAAACTTGGCAGACATCATTCTAGGCCCAATTCAGTACGTTATACCAAATTTCGTGCAAATCGAAAGATATAAAGGGACTTTAGGGCACCATTTACATGATATCGGACGAAACTATATATGGGAGCTATATCTAAATCTGGACCGATTTTCTCTAAACCTGGCAGACGTCACTCTAGGCTTAATTCAGTACGTTATGCCAAATTTCGTGCAAATCAAAAGATATACAGGGACTTTGGGGCACCATTTACATGAAATCGGACGAAACTATATATGGGAGATATATCTAAATCTGGGCCGATTTTCACGAAACTTGGCAGACATCATTATAGGCCTAAATGATTAGCCTGTACCAAATTTCGTGCAAATCGAAAGACATATAGGGACCGTTTACATTAAATCGGTTAAATATATATATGGGAGCTATATCTAAATCTGAACCGATTTTTCCCAATTTCAATAGGGTTCGTCCTTGGGCCGAATAAGTGACCTGTGCCAAATTTCATCCAATTCGGATCATAAATGCGACCTGTACTTTGTTTACAATTTAACATGGACATACAGACGGACAGACGGACAGACGGACGGACGGACGGACATGCATAAATCGACTTAGAAAGTGATTCTATGCATATTCTCAAAAGGAACCATGGGTCTATCTCGATTATTTTTGCCTGTTACAAACATATGCACAAAGACATAATACCCTGTACCACAGTGTGGTGAAGGGTATAAAAATCCCCATTAAAAATTGCTGAAGTTTGTATTGGGTGTACATAATGGTTTACATAAATCGGTTTGTAGAATTATCGGTATATACCCACTTTTTGTTATGTTCGCTATATTTTCATTACATGTATCTGTCGGTATAAGTCCACTTTTTGGTATGTTCCCTATATTTTCATTTCTAGTACCTGTCAGTATATCTATGGTGGAGGGTATCCAAAGTTCGGCCCGGCCGAACTTAACGCTTTTCACTTGTTCTTTCTTTCTTTCTGAAAACACGTTTCTCTTCTCTCATTTTCTCCCGACAATTCTCCATCACATTACGTGTTGCTACTGTCTGCAGGGTTGTCCTATATTCTGCGTTTTTCACATCAGTAGCATTACGACACTCCTTTGACAGGTCCCCCTGACAGCCTTTGACAGGTCCTGAAGAATATTTCTTTAAAAAATCAAGGACTTTGGCAGATTTTTAAAATGTTTTCTTTAAAAAATCCACGCCTTTGACAGACTTTTAAAAATATTTCTTTAAGAAATACACGCCATTGACAGTCCCTCAATTTATTTAAAAATATATTAAATATTTTAATATTTCAATATTTTAAATAATTTTTGTTTATAAATTAGAATCACATTCACTGCATTTTTGAGTAATTATTTATTAAATATTCCCATCAATGTTTTGAAGAAAATCAATCTACCATAGAGCATTCTTCGGTATGATCAAAAACTACACTCAAATTAAATAAATAATTTACAAATAATAATATATTCTAATGGGAATTTATTTATTTCGAAATCTCATAATTCTACACAATGACCATTCAAGTATGACACAATATTCCAAATTGTAGGCATTTTCAAAATACTTTAATGCCACTTAATTTCTGTGTGTGCGTGTGAATGTTTGTTTGTCAGGTTGAAATCAATGCGTCACATTTATTTTCGTTTTCACAAAAATCATAATTAAATATTCATAATTTTTTATTTATTTATTTACAAAACAAAAAGAAGAAAACATAATGTTAACACATATTTGACATATGACGGGTTTTACATACAAATTATTTATTTATTTTTTTGATGATTAGAATTGAACTTGTCCATTAGAAAGATAATGCTGACCTTTTATCGAATGTATCTATTAAAAGGCACTTAGTCATTTGTCTAATTAAAATTCAGAAAACGTTTTAGTTCCTCATTTTATGTACGTCCATAAAAAATATTATTAACTTTTTTATCATAGGAAAAAATATTACTTTTTTACTTTCTTTTAATAATTAATAAAAATGTGAATTTTTAATTAAACTTAAGTTGTCTATACAAAGTAACAAATTCGTAATGAATGGAGTCTATAATGATGTGTGTTAACTTTCCTGAAAATCGGTTCAGATTTAGATATTGCTCCCATATATATAATCGTCCGATTTTATGTAAATGGTGTACCAAAGTCCCTATATATCTTTTGATTTGCACGAAATTTGGCGTAGCGTACTTAATAAGGTCCAGAATGATGTGAGGTAAGTTTCGTAAAAATCGGTTCAGATTTAGATATAGCTCCCATATATATTTTCATTCGATTTAATATAAATGGTGCACCAATGTCCCTATATATCTTTCGATTTGCATGAAATTTGGCACAGCGTAATGAATTAGACCTAGAATGATTTGTGTTAAGTTTCCTGAAAATCGATTCAGATTTAGGTATAGCTCCCATATGTAGTATCGTCCGATTTTATGTAAATGGTGCACCAAAGTCCCTATATATCTTTCGGTTTTCGCGAAATTTGGCACAGCGTTATGAATTAGGTCTGGAATGATGTGTGCTAAGTTTCCAGAAATCGTTGAAATCGGTTCAGATTTAGATATAGCTTCTATTAAGTATAGGTTACAGAATGACATGTTTATGGATGCAATTTCATTTTACTGTGACATCTGTTAGGATTCATCTGTTGAATATACCCAAAGTGGTGAAGGGTATCATATAGTCGGTCCCGTCCGACTTTACTACTTTCCTTACTGGTTAATGTATAAATTGATCATTAATCTGAAGATGCTCCCATAAAAAGTTTTGTGTCAACCATGCAATACTCTATTATCACCGATAAGAAAATGTTTTTGGGAAATCGTGATAAAACCCCTTTACCAAACAAAGGGTGTTGTCATAACTTTCTAAAATTGTCTTACCAATTGTTTACATTATTTTCACAAGATCTACGTGATTATATCTGAGTTCAGAAGTACTTATAAATTGGTTTAACAACTTGGATTTCCATACCACAGTACCTAAAGAAGAGTTCTCTTATCTTTAATTTTGGGATATTCCCTAAAAAACACACATATATTTAAAAAAATTATCTTTTTTCACATTTAGATATGACTCAATGTTTGTAAATGAAAAATATGTAAAACAATCAATTAGTTGGTTCCTAATTTCTTAAGTTCAGTTTTTTTTTGGTTTCTACCTTTAGCAGTTGCGAAACTTTTTTTTATTATTATGGGGCACTTGAAAGCATACACACATTTTCGTATTGTTGTTGTAGCATTCATGAAGTGAGAAACAAACGATTGCAATACTTCGTGTATGTTTGTTTTAGTTCTTGGCAGTTTTATCTTATCAGAATAAGAAAAAGAAGAAGCAGCAGAACGGGCTTATGATGCCATCCATACCTTCTTTAGCGGGCCGAGTACTTCTTCGCATATCTTTTGCCGTTGTTGTTTGTTCTTTAGATGTTGTTGTTGCTGTTGTTGTTTTCTGTGACCTGATAAGGTAGAACCGTTGGCTTTCATATTGGACAATTACGTTTTTGATGTTGTGGTTTTATTTTTTTTTCAGTTTTCGTTTTGTTGTTGTTGTAAGGTGAGACAAAAAAGTAGGTAGGAAATATCTTCAAGTGTTTATAAATAAAAACACAGAAATTGCGTAAATAAGTGAGTTTATTTTTATTTTGTTTTTGAGCATTTTTCAGTTATTCGCTAAAGAGGGAACAACTATACTCAACAAGATTTTTTAATTAAAAATAAAATAAATAAAACACATTCTGTCGTTATTATTAAGGAATATTTTTTAGGGCTTGATTAGCAATAAAGGGGAAGCTATACTCAAAATGTATAGCCATTCTCGAGGAATTTGTCGTTTTCCTGATGAGCACGTTTTACAAACCCCAGAAAAAACTATATATACAGTGAACTCTCGATAATGTGAACATTCAAACTGATATTAAAGTATTGAAAAATTCAGGGAATTAGCGATAAATAAGCTGGTCGAATTGAAAATTTGAACAGATTCTAAAATATCCCGACATTAATTAGTTCACATTATCGAGTGTCCACTGTATAAGAATCTGGAAATTTTGATCCGAATATTAGTGACAAGGTTCGACACAAATTTTTAGCAATTCCTGATACGGTTTATGAGAGTGCATCTTATATGTTTGTATGGCGATGAGGCATGATCCTGTATTAATGGGAAAAATTGTTTTAATGAATTCCATCGCTGCTGGCGGCCGTGGTGCCACAGAACCCTGATACCTGAACTGATAATACAAGACCACGACGAATCATGAATATATGCCTATGAGCCCTAAAAACAACAATTCGAAGCACTTTGAATTAAAAAAGTGCCTGCTTCTTCAGCAAATTTATTATGTCGCGAGTGTTCTTACCAATCAATGCCTTTGTGACCGGCAAATTTTTGGATCATTTGTCGTACAATACTGGCATAAAACACAATGATTCATTTGTATTGTCAAAGCATGCCTATGAAGACGTGTTTTGGGGGAGCCCCAATGGAATTGAAAAATTTCTAAATAATAGATTGTCCAAATAATTGTTCAGGCGACATTAATAATTCTAATACCACCATTTCATTATGGTAGAGATTAATCAACATTCGACTAGGCCGAATACTAAAGCAAGTAAAAACGTCGTTAAGATCGCCCATAACCTCAAACACGTGGAGTGTCGATTTAACTTAAATCGGTCGTGACCTTTATTTGGGGATATGTTCGAAAAAATAATGATGTTCCAAATTACAGACATACCGAAATGTAAACAGGACATTTGTGTGGGGGCTATTTTAGAATATTTAGAGCATATATTGAATAATTTCTGGAAAGAAGATTTTTATTCGCCAGAAATCCGTCAAATTTTCAGAACCTTTGACGAGAAAATTCATTTGAAATCTTAATAATAAAGATAATGGGGTGGGATCTTAATTTGGGGCTATATCAAAAGTCAAACCTACGTAGCCAAAATAGATCGATATCGTGATATTGGAGCTACACAAACACCTAAACCGATATTGGTAATACTTGCTAGGAAGATTCGACACTCCATGAGTCGGCGACATTATGCTATGTTAAAACATGGGTCTATATTGAATCATTTTCCATTTTTCGAAAATCTGCCGACAACATAGTTGTGTAGGGTATTATAGTCCCAAGAGCATGTAACGCCTAGATCCCCCTTTTAGTACACCGATCGTCATATATCGACTAGCTGAGTCGATCTACGCATGAGTGTGCGTCTGTGCATTATAATTTGTAAATACGATACAGGCCACGGTTATGGACCAATCGTCAGGAAATTTCGTATTCAGAATTGATCCTAGCCAAAGACCTATTGTTTTCGATAATGATCCGTTTTCTTTTCGCTCTAGTGGCAACCACGATATTTAGCATGGAGAAGGGGATCAGGCCACAGCATAAGCATGACTGTTTTGATGAAGATCGGTCAATATTTAGCAGGTCAAATGGACCCAGACTTTTGTGTGAACAATTACAAAATTTTTATTCTGGGGCGTATATATTTACCCCTGAAGGACAAAGACCCGAGAAGTTGACCCGAGGAGTAGTTGACCTTTAAACTGATACCAAGTATATTGTTGTATGTACTCGGATGTTGGAGTTCTACGTAAAAATGTCAATTTGTCTATTGCCCGGTTATGTGCAAAGGCGACGCCTATAATGTTCGGTCATGTTGAGAGAAAATGAAGGGGGTGCAATGAATCGAAAACTTAATTTCTGTCAGATTTCCCAGTCGTCTAGAGGCTATTATATGCCAAACAACACAAATTTCACACGGTGAAGATGATACTTAGAACGGGTGTTTTGACCAAAACATAAAGTCCAAATTTTTATTTTATGGGAATTGGTCAGGGTTGGAAAATGGGTCAATCATTCATGAGGGTGCAAATATACCCAAGACTAAGAATATTGATGCATAGAAAGTTCGATTTTCCTAATAGTTGTGTAGGGTATCATATGGTCGACCCGTCCGACTATACTGCTCCGCTCACTAGTTTTGGATAATATTGATAATTTTGGTAGAGAGTTATTGATTCTAAAATAACGATAGAGCTTTGATAGAGCCCAATATTCGGCATTTTTAAACTTTAGTCACATTTTCAACATATTCAACTGTAATTTGGTATTTGAAGTTCTCCCTAGGTAGAAAATATTGCAATAAAAAGACCAATAAGGAAAGGAGTAAAGTCGGGCAGGGCCGACGGGGGAATGAAACTGGATCCATAAACATGTCATTTTGCAACCGATACTAAATTTTTCATTTGGTCAGATATAGAAGCTACATCTAAATCAGAACCAATTTCAGGACACATCATTTCAGACCTAATTCATTACGCTGTTTGGACGCTGTTACGGACTTTGGTGCACCATTTATATCATATCGGACGAAAATATATATGGAAGCTATATCTAAATCTGAACCGATTTTCAGGAAACTTAACACACATATTTCAAGGCCTAATTCAATAGGCTGTGCCAAATTTCGTCCAAATCGAAAGATATATAAGGACTTTGGTGCACCATTTACATTAAATCGGACGAAAATATATATGGGAGCTCTATCAAAATCTGAACCGATTTTTTCCAATTTTAATGGGATTTTGTCCTTGGGCCAAATAAGTGACTTATGCCAAATGTCATCCAAATCGGATCATAAATGCGACCTGTACTTTGTTCACAATAATACATGGACGGACTGTCGGACGGACAGACGGACATGCGTAAATCGACTCAGAAAGTGATTCTCAAAAGGAACCATGGGTCTATCTCCATTCCTTTTGCATGTTACACACATATGCACAAAGACATAATACCCTGTACCACAGTGTGGTGAAGGGTATAATAATAATCCATAAATATATAAATATTGGTCCACATTTTAGAATTTCCCCAATATTAAGTATTTTGAAACGTTTGTGCAGGTTCTCTACATAATTGAATCTAATTTTGTAATTTGTACTTTCATGGAGCATCAAATCTCCCTACCAAAAATTATCAATATTTACCCACGTTTTGGGGTAGCCCTCAATACGAACTTCAAAATCTGGAATTTCAGCCCAATAATTTTGTATTTTGGGTTCTCACTGGGTAGACTATATTGTTCTAAAAATGATGAAACCATGTCCAAACGATATTTTGGTGTTGTGAAGGCTTCAGTAGTATTTTCCTATTTGGCACTAATTTACACTTTTTATGCTTTGGCATAGTTCCAATATTTTGTGGTTGTGAAGGCTTTAGCATCCATCTGGATCTAATTTGTTGTTCAGGGTTCTTGAAGACAGACATAAATATATACAGAAAATTATCAATAAAGGTCCTTTGATTCTAACTAAAAATAAAAGGGCTCTTAAAAAACCGAAAATTTTAAGGTATCCGTATACTGGGGATACAACCCAAAGGTGTGTCCATATTCATTCCAATTCGTTTTGTAAACGAGAAGTGAAAATCTTCAAAACATGTTGAAACGTTTACCTGTAAATCCTAGCAATGAACTTGACTTAACGTTAATAAACTTTTCATATATTTCAATACCTTTCCATTTGTCAAAATATGCATAAAGGTCGTTCCCTTGAATCTATATTCTTGCATTTTATTTTACGTATATTTCAAACCTCATTCATAATAAAAAACGAACTAGTTATTTCAAATAATAAATTCAGTACAATGCTCACACGCACACACTCACTCAACACTTGTTGTTGCCGTGCATTTTTGTTCAGTTAATATTTTCAATGTACAATCAGCTGATTTATGCTGATCATCATAACGGATATGATTTTGAATAACAAATGAAATGATATTTAGTCGGTCAGTCAGTCAACCAGCCAGCCAGCCAGCCATACAGTTAGTCTATTGTTATACAATAATCATAACAATAATAATAATAAAAAAACTACAACTACAATATAGGTACTAGCAGATTTACAATTCCCCTTTATAGACAGAAAGACAAGCTTTCGCATTGTAATTATTATAAAGATTTATGGGAGTGAGTACTCACTCATTCAGTCACTTATTTCAAATACAACACATTTCGTACTTATCGAACAAATGATCTGAGGCATCTAGTAAACTAACTAAAGTGATCATCATTCACTATCTCAATACACACTTCTCAATCGTTCGCTATCAGAGTTGAGAGTTGATTACAATTGAAAGCTTTATTGTTATTGTTGTTGTTCCTGTTATTTATTTTGATTGTGGGGTTCATTGTGTGTACAAATAATTCGCATGAATTTGGCGCGATGATCTTGTCTCATGTTATTGAAGAGGTTCGTACTTCATGTTAAGTTCAGTTTTGAATTTCTCTTCTCGCACACAGCACACCTTTTTGTTTTGTTATCATGGCCCCCTTGCTCGCTCTGTCTTTTCTGCAAAGGTAGTGGTGAGCACGAATCATTGAACAAATTAAAGCTTTCATACGGTTTTTGTATGTCTGGCACAGATACCGGCTTTCAATAAAACATTTTTCTAAATAGAGTTTAAGTGGTAGTTGAGAGAATACTCCACTTCGTTTAGACATCTCTAATTTTGTTTAGTATTGTTGTTTTCTTTAACCAATTTAGGGGTTATTTTATAGGGTGACCAGGTATGGATTTTTAAAAGAATTTCTATAAAACATTAAAATGTCAATAGGCGTGGATTTTTTAAAGAATTTGTATAGAATATTATAAAGTCCAAGGTTTGTTCTGGCTCGTTATCAAAGACCCATACGGTGTAGTAGGTTTTCGTTTCAGTCTCATATGCACTGATCAATGATTCGTCACTTGTGAGATCCTATGAACGTCATTTGAAACACCGTGATCGTAATTCTTTAAATCACTGCGATTACACCAGAAGACGTTCGATTACGTCTGTCTGTTGAAATAACGATAGAACTCGCAATGTTTAGGATAGACCTTAGATAGAGCCCAATATTCGGTATTTTTAAGTTTTAGTCTCCTTACTACAATTTTTAAATATTGGCCCACGTTTTAGGGTAGCCGCCAATACGAGCTTCAACATCTCGAACATTTGGTGGTACCTTTAAATATTTGAGATTTTGAAGCTTTTATGTTCGTTTGTATACCCTCCATAATAGTATGGAGGGTATATTAATTTTGTCATTCCGTTTGTAACACATCGAAATATTCATTTCCGACCCTATAAAGTATATATATTCTTGATCAGGGTAAAATTCTAAGACGATCTAGCCATGTCCGTCCGTCTGTCTGTCCGTCTGTTGTAATCACGCTATCTTCCGAAGGAACTGAGATAGGGTACCCCCAATTTTCGGTATTTTGGGGTTCTTGAGCACGTTTTTCAAACTAAATCACTGAAATTTGGTATATTGGGTTCTTAGTGGGTACCACATATCTTCAATAAAAATTATAGATATAAGTCCATTTTTTCTGGTAGCCCCCATATAAGGGTACCCCCAAATTTCGGCATTTTGAGGTTCTTGAGCGCGTTTTTCAACCGAAATCACTGAAATTTGGTGTTTTGTAGCCGTATATGGAAACAAATCTCCCTACCAAAAATTATTAATAGTCAACCCCTTTTAGGCGTCGTTCCCATATAACCCCATTTTTTTATAATTGGTTCTAACACTCTGTTGTAATCATTTCACCTGCGAAGGATATCGAGATAAAAAACTAGAACGTACGGTTCGATAATGAACTATATGTGAACTATAGCCCGTATTTAAGCTTAGCCGTAGCCCCTGTGTGGGAGGTACCAGAAGGCATGGACCGATATTCCCCAAATTCGGACTTGAACTAAGTTGGGAAGACATAATAAGATGGGATGAAATCAAATTTTTCTGAAACGGATTTGGTCCAAAGAAACATGGCGTCTAGAACCAATATTTCGATGAGGCACATTTTCACCTCATCCATAAGGATGAGGGTATAATTATCCTTTAAAAATTTCTAAAATTGTTATTACGGTTTACATAATCCGTTTTTAGGAATGTCGGTATAGGTCCATTTTTTGGTATGTTCCCTATATTTTCATTTCAAGAACCTGCCAGTATATCTATGGTGGAGGGTATCCAAAGTTCGGCCCGGCCGAACTTACCGCTTTTTCACTTGCTACTAAAAATTATCAAACCATGACCAAATAATATTGGTAAACGTTTTGGCATAGTTCCAATATTTTAGTGTTGTGAAGGTTTTAGCCGAATTTTCCCAACAGGCTCTCATGTGGTGTTCATGGTTCTTGAAGACAGCCAATAATATAATATATGCAGAACATGGATCAATAAAGAGGGATGTTAAAAAAATCACTTTTGCAGAAAATTTCAAAGTCGGCGCATGTATTGGCATATCTCCCACACCAAAATTTCTGATTCATGTTCGGCATTTCAGATGCATTTGCCCAGAGAGGTTGTAAATTGGAATTTTAAATTTTTGGTGAATAAAAAACTTCTTCCCAGAAAATTATCAATGAAGAGCCAACCAGCATCTCCTCCGGGGTTTTCAAAGTCCTAGTCACAAAGTGGCATTTTGGGGTTCTCAATATACGCCTATGCTTCAGCATTTCAAGACCTCCTCATGCTAAGCATTTATATCCTACGAAACTAGGTTGTAAGATAATTATACAATTTATGTGGTCCTACGAGTTTGGAAGGAAGTTTGGTATTGCAAACGGAATATATCAGTCAACGTCTTGTTGTAGCCCCTCCCATATAACGGTATCCCTATTATTCGATATTTTCAGGATTTTGGGCACGTTTTCCAAACGATTTGGCTGATTTGGTATTTTGGGTTCATATTGTATAGCACATATCCGTACTAAAAATTATTAATATTGATGCCGATTTCAGGCTAGCTCCCATATAACTGTACCCTCAATATTCGGGATTTTGAGGGTTTTGGACACGTTTTCCAACCGAATTGGCTGTAATGTGGTATTTTGTATCCTCATTGGCTGTTGATGTTAAATTGTAAACACAGTACATGTCGCATTTATGATCCGAATTGAATGAAATTTGACTCAAGGATGAGCTCTACTGAAATTGGGGAAAATTGGTTCTGATTTAGATATAGCTCCCATATATATTTTCGTTCTATTTAATGTTAATGGTGCACAAAAGTCCAAATTGAATCTGAACCGGGAAAATCGGTTCAGATTTATATATAGCTCTCATATATATTTTCGTCCGATTTTATGTAAATAGTGTACCAAAGTCCCAATATATCCTTCGATTTGAGTCTAGAATATATCCTACTGAATTGAGTCTAGAATGATGTGGGCTGAGTTCCGAGAAAATCGGGTCTGATTTAGATATAGCTGCCATACATACTTCAGTCCGAATCTATGTTAATGGTGCGTTCTGTAGAAATGTTAATTGGACTCAAAATATTATGGGGTGTCCGCCTGATATTTGCTTTAAATCGATTTTGTGTCCCCTTTTGGCAAACGACTCTATATCTGTCCAAATGAAAAGTTTATTACAGACTGCCATATGACATGTTTATGGATTGTTCTAAGTCGGGTCACATTTAGATAAAGATTAAGATTCATCCAATTTCATGATAATTGTCCTTCCACCATAAAATATTGAATAATCTGAACTTGAAATTTTCTCTTTATATCCAACAAAGACGATTTAACCACTTCCAACCAGGTATTGAGATACAAAAGTTAAGGATCGGATTCGAAAATGTCCTATAATGGTCCAATTTGTTTAAATAACAAAAATGTCTATATCATTGTGTATTTGTTTGCTACCCTATGTTTTTTAACTAATTAAATATTAATAAATTATCGAGGATTTAAAATTCGATTATGAAGATTGTCTTAAATCAAGTAAAAAAGCCCATGCGACCACCGTATTTATATTAAAGTACGTTAAGATCACTCTCAAGTTTTTTCACAATTGTCAATATAATTCGCATTTAACAGATTCACGACATTAGCTTTAGTTCGTGTCATGTCATTTCGCTACCGCTGTTATCATCAGCATTATTCAACGTTGTTTGTTGTTCTGAGGTAAATTTTGAATAATCCAGTAACAAAACGGCTACTCAATAGAGCTTCAACATCAGCCGCTACAGCAGTAACAACAAACAAAACAAGTTGAGTAAATTAGCTCTCAGTAGCATTTGTTGTTTTGTTTTTTTGTGTTTTCCAACTGTTGCGGTCAATGTTGTTGTTTATGCGTGTAAGCCAACAAACAAAAACAATCGGCAACTTATTCTCTGTTATGGTTTAAAAAATACAACTGAGCAACATTAATGCATGCTCATCGGAACGTATGATGTACGAGAATGCATGCCTAAGTGAGTGAGCAAGATTAAACAAAACATGAATGAATGATGTTTTGTTGTGCCATCGTTTGTTTTCGTTGATAAAGAGCGCGAACAGAGAGCATTAAGCTCTCTTCGTGATAATGATGTTTGTGGGGTCGTATAAGTGTGCTCGAATCGAACGAATTATTTTTCACGAGTGTACGAACGTATTGTTTGCCAATCGTATGTGTGAGCAGTAGCAGTAAATTCTGTGTGTGTTCACTGCATAGGTGCCCAAAATTAAAATGCGTTAGTATGTGTGAGAGAAAACAGAACAGTACTGAACAAAATTGTGTGTGCATTTTTGTGGTCGGAAAAAATTATTGATGAATTAAATTTTTGTTATTATGTAAAATAAAAGCATTATTAAAAATGTTTTTATATGAATTACAAAGTGTATATGTCATAAAAATCTAATAAAGTTTATAAAGTAGCATATACCGAGATAATAATCGTATTATAATATGAAATAATAATATTAAATACTACGATAATTATCAAATATTTAATTCTTTAAAAAACAGAAATTGTTCTGTTGTTTTTTAATTTTTTTAAACATACAAAACGCATTTTGAAATCGTGTTGTGATGTTTGGAGAGCTGGCTGTTATTTCGTCTTGTCTTTCTACCGTTTACCCACAACACAGTATTCTCCCATTGTGTGAGTAGTCTAATAATGTCTGTGAGAAGAGAATGCAGAGAGCCCGCTATCTTCATTATGCCCATCCACCAACCAACCCAGTGTGCCTGTTGTTGTTTGTTCGCTGTATGTGCGGTTAACTGCAAATGCTTGAAGTAGTGAATTTTTTTTTAACACTTTTGCGTTTATTTTACGAAAAGCTCTGCTATTGAGCGGTTGTTGGTCTCGGCGTACAGTTGAATTTTGTTCAGTGTGTGTCGTGCCGTTTAAGCTTCTTCTTTTTCTTGTGTGTTGTCTTGAAGCGAAAATACTAAAATACAGAAAAAAAAATCAAATAAACCCTCCATTCTAAAGAAAACGAAGTAAAATCGTATGATACAATCGCCAAATAACGATCATCATCATTAAGTATGTGTGCACATTAGAAATCAAATATTGATGTATGTGTGTGTGAGTGATTTTGTGCGTGTATTTGTGTGTGATTTCTTAAATGAGAGTATTTTTGCCAAAGATTATAAAAATTTGTTCCCCGTTTTCGTAGAATAGAATATCAATTACTCTTTTTTCGTATGTGAGACGGAGGTTGTTGCTAAAGGCAAACTCAGTAACTAACACGTTTGTTGTACACGGTTACGCGACAACGTTAACGATACCGAGGTGGAAAAAGCGCGTGTTATTCTAAAGTGCGTTTGTAAAAAAAATCATTTTTTTATTTCATATGCTCATTGGCAAAATAAAGCATTGTAATTAAAAAGGCAAAAACTATCATTAAACTATGGATTAGAAATTATAAAAAATTATAAAAAAATAAAGAAAATTATATTTAATAAAAAAGGATATAAAACTGAAATACAAATTAAAAAAAAAATATTTATAACAAAGCGTAATAAATTAAGAAACATTATTTGTATACAACTGCTATGTTCTTGCTGTTCTTGTTGTTGGTTTAATTGAAAATATAATTTGCAAAGGTTCATATTCATAGATAAGTCAAAAAATATATTTGTGTGTTGAAAAAAAAATAAATCTTAACTCTACAACCAATATTTTTTTAGTGGAATTTGCTTACGTCAAAACTTCGATATACATACATGGTTGGATAATTATTATCATCAAAAAATATTAAATAAAAAATATGGATATATAAAATGATTTTGAAAAAAATACATCATATATATATATAGAAACCCTATAGTTATTGTTCTTTTTTTTTGATACTGGAAACTTAGTTAATTTTCAGAAAATATAAAATGCTAAAAACGGAAAACTTATATTTATTGTAATTTGTTCGAGTGTCATTTAGCCGAGTATTTTTTCTGATTTTAATTTCTCTTGCACATCCACAACCGAGGACAAGGGATATACCCATCAATATCAAGTCATGAACGAAATCTTGTTAATAATGTATGTTCTTGATA
Organism: Musca vetustissima; assembly: GCF_032173495.1. NCBI lineage: Eukaryota > Metazoa > Arthropoda > Insecta > Diptera > Muscidae > Musca > Musca vetustissima. Next base: position 9,303 of record NW_026878723.1, on the reverse strand, counting down.
ATTTAACACCCAATAGCACCTTTTCACTAAATCATTAATTATACAATAACTGTGAGAAAATGAAAACGAGCCATTACAATAAATAAGGGCAATTCGATATTTCGAAAGCAAAGATCCAAACTTTAAAGATATGGAAACAATTAATCAATTAGTATTGAATATTAAATACATTTCTATATTCAAAAAAAAAAAAAAAATAATAATTCAATAAAATCCCCATAGTAATAACTCCAATTATTTAATTTCAAATTTAAAACAACTGGAAATATAAATGACATGGTGTTTTTTTTTTAACTCGATCTATTGTGAATATATGCTTTTTTCTGTGAAAAAGGTGAAAAATTTGAATATCATCTGCCCTCTTAGGCTCATTGTTATTTTTTTTTTCAAAAATAAAAAAAAACAAAATCCTAAACCATATTTAATTATAAAATCTCAGACTCATATTTGATAGGAATTTTGAAATTTGTTATTGTGCTATACCACATTTTAAATTATAAGATTTATGTGGCTAAAATATTCCAAGGCCCTTCTAAATGGAGGATATAATTAGAAAACGATTTATGGTATGGTTTGCTACCCAATCAGAATCCTAAATATTAAATGGCAGCTAAGTTGCTTGGAAAACGAGTCAAAAATCCGTAAAATATTGCAAATTGGAGTTATGCATGTCTAAATTTGGACCAATATTGATTATTTTTGGCAACAACATTTTCTCCCCGAAAATAACCCGAAATATTATTTTTTTTTTTAATATTATGAGGCTATACCTAATATTAAACATATTCTTAAGTATGTTATGGCATTAGAAGGTTGTTCATGCTCTAAAAAAAGATTCCAAATGGGGTAGGAAATTTAAAATACCGAAAATTAACCGGGATATTTGTATGGTCCTCATAAAAAACAAAAACTTAAAGCCTTCAAAACACCGAAAATGGGTAGGTTGTGTTATATGAGAGCTATACCGAAAGGTAAACCAATATTGAAAATTTTTGGAAGAAAGGAATGATAGATAGCCTGTAAAAATATGTTAGAGCCAATTCTGTTGAAAATGTGTACACAACCCTCCGAAAAATTACGGTAATAATTTCGTTGAAGCAAGCGATGTGTTGGTGTTATATGGGGGCTATACCGAAAAATGTAAATCAACATTGATTTAATTTCTTGGGAAAGGAATGAAAATCCTGAAAAAATACAACTGATTAGGTTGCCAAAACACTGCAAAATACCGTCATTTTGGGAAGCACTGTTAATGCGAGCTATTCTAGATCAATGTCAATAGTTCTTGATAGGCAGATTTGCTACCAAATTAGAACCCAAAATATAAAAATCGTATCCAAAATCCCAACAAATACGGCATAATGGGTAATACCGCTATATAAGTGCGACCCCGAAACTTGTGTCAATATTGATCATTTTTGGAAAGAAGGTAGCATAGAAAGAAGGTAGAAAACAAAATACAAATTGTGTTCCTTTATATGTAGGCTATACCAAAATGACTGATATATCCCATTTACATCTTCCAAATTACGATTTTTAATAACCTAATTTATGGAGGCTACACCAAAAATTTTTAACCATATATCGCATTTACAATACCAAACATCCTAGATTTTTAATAACCTCATTTAAGTTCAGATCCAAATAATTTTTAACCAGTTCGATGGGCAATATTTCGGGAAATTTGCATCCCTTGGACAAATTTGCAGACCATATGAAACCCTACACAACTACAACTGAGTTCCAACTTTCTGGTGTTCTCCCTATTCCGATCCTGGGAAATATTTCGCGAAATTTGCATCCCTTGGCCAATTAAAGTCACGAACTTTCACCACGTTTTTACCTTGACATTTTTTCCGATTCATTTTCAAAACTTCTATTGTGGTTAGTCGACTTATTATAGTGGCCTCTAGTAAAGTTGTATAGTCCGCGAACGAACTAGTTCAGATGAACGATTCAATTGAAATAGCAATTGAACTAGTTCATTCAAAGTCGTTCTTTATAGTTCATTTGTTATTTATCAGCTGTTCGGACTATTTTATCGTTAGTTCAATCACAAACATTTGTCTTGGGCTAGATTTAACGATACGATACATTACTTACATATTAGGTTGGAGTAAAAGAAATCTATTATTGTTCGGCAGGTGACTGTACTGATAGATTTCTCGTAAAGTATCGATCAAATAATTTCAGATTTGTGCATTCATTTCGAGAGTTGCTGTTTTCAGTTTGGTGCATTCAGTTGAGAGTTTCGGTACATTTTACAGTTTTTCTTTGCAAGCCAAGCGGTTGAAATTGTGAATGGAGCTTATGGTTCCGATTCTGTAACAGCCAATTATTAGATGTTAATGATGCAAATCGCACAGGTAGGCCAGTCGTCAAAAATGTCTATAAAATCGGAGAAATTATCGAGAAATGCTTTAAAATGGCAACAAATCATACAACAAAACGGTGCATATTTGGCCAAATCGGGCATTCCGAAGCATGTTAAACAAAGTCCTATAGTTCATATAAAAATATTGGATTTCTTTTTCGCCAACCTAATACATGGCACAGAATGAAAATGTGGATATTTTTCAAACAAAGGTTTCGGTCTATTTTATAATGATCATGGCCAGATCAGGTTCCCCGTGTAAGGTTTAGTGATGTTTGGGTCATAATTGTGGTCTGTAGAGGAATCAGAAAAACAGACAAAGATAACGTTTTTGTCCATTTCATCCCCTAAATATTAACCGATCAGCACCAAAAACAATAAGGTTCTTCTTTGCCCCAAAACGAACATACACGTAAACCTTATATTCATAACTAGAGTCTGTATTTTGTTTACAAATTATTATGGAAGGACACACATGTCTTAATCTAGGATCTGGGATCAATATTTCGCGGCGTTATAAACTCTTGGGGCTATACAAACCTATAATAAATTGGTTATAATCATTTGTGCAACAATTTTTCGCATCTGGCCCAGATTTCCAATATGCCATTGTTCTTAATGTATCGTTAACCTCGAAGTGAGGCACCAGCGAAATTTTCATGCAGTTTATGTCGTTGGTCAGCTAAGTACTTCGCTTTGTTACAAGAGACATTTGGGTATGAAAGGTTTTTTGTATAGAAGCAATAGCTTCTGGGGAGGATATCCCAACAAAAAACTAAGGGAACTGATGAGGATCAGTGGCGTGATCCGAAACTATAGTTTCCCTGCCTTCCCGGCAAACAATGCCATACATTCCCCACTAATAAATTAAAAAAAAAATACTCACCTTTTGATTCCACATTTCGTCTGAGGTAATCGCTTTCTTAATATTTTGCCCCATACTAATTTTTAGTTTTGTCTTTCATTCCAAATCTCTAGAAAAAAAAACTCCTCAATATTCCATAAATTCCATTCAAAATTCAAACCGCCTCAGATTCCCTCATTTTTACTTACAATGCTTACTGAAAGTATGTTGCACATTATTTCTGCTGATAAGTACCTGCCTATCTGTCTTCATTGTAAATATTATCACCTCTTTGTAGACTGTGTGTTTGTTGATTTCTCTCAATTTCTTTTAATTCAAAAAATAAAAAAAACGAAACAAAAAAATCAAAACAAAAAAAACTTTTCATGTTCCTACCTTTCATGTCATATTGTGTGTTTTTTCGTTTTTGATTTTTTGCCTGAAATTTATTTATTTTATTTTTTCTCAATTTGTTTTTTGTTTTGACAATTTTGTTGTTGTTGCTGCTGCTGCTTTTCATTCAATTTTTTCCACTTTGCTCTCGATGTTGTCGGTTTTGCTGCTGCTTGGTGGTGAACGTTTTCATCGGCGCTGTGAATATCTGCCGCATTTTTATTCATTTTCAAGATTTGCCCAGTTCAGTCTTTTGCCTCATTTTCAACGGCTAAAGTCGTTGTCTTTGTCGTCGACGTTGTTGTCATTGTGTTCAGCAACTAAATATTCAATATCAAAATCCAAAAAAACAAAATCCCATTTTTTCAACAACAACAACAGCAAGAGCAACAAGAACGCAAGCAAGCAAACAAACTCAAAATAAAACCCCATATAAAATATCCTATGGACCGACCGCATTGTGAGATTGCGTCAATATCTTAAGACCGCTACGATAACAACGTGTTTTATGCAACAACAAGGATTGTTTTTCGGTTTTTTTTCATTTTCATATTTTTTGGCAAAACAAATAACGTTATTATCGGTGATTATTGTTAATATCGTAAAAGAAAGAAATTTGTATGTACGGTGTATGTGTGTGTGCACAAGTGACAGTGTTTATGCAACAAACATAAGTTTTATTTTCGTGGTATTGTGTGCGAAAAGATATAAGTTATCGAAGAAATGTATTTATTGTTTTCCCATTCAACGCGTTTCCATAAACAATAAAGGAAAGAAAAAGAACAACAACAATAACAACAAGTGAAAATATTTTTTTTGCAGAAACACACAACAAACCAATAAACAAACCTACCAATCCAATCAAATACCACTAGTGCATGAAAAAAAAACCAACAACAAAAAATAATAATAAAACAAAACAGCAAACAAACAACCTTGAAAATTCACAGCAACTATACAAAATATATTTAAACATCGAAAACAAAAGTGAAAACCATTTCAAAAAATATATATAAATTTTTGTGGTTTTTTTGCAACAAGTGCTCATGTCATATATCTTTTTTTCTTCTTCTTTCTTCCTGCAGATACAATAATTTATTCATAAACAAAACAAGAATAACATAATTAAAAAAATACAAAATAATATACAATCATAATTTTTATTAACTTATCGAAAAAAAAAATCAACAACTCAGTGAATATAAATTTCTTAAGGATATAAAAAATATAAGAAAAAATAGAATCAAGGTGAGTGAATTATTTCAGACTGCAATTGTTTTTTATGTGAAATATATATTAAGTAATAAATTTTTCTTGTTGACGTGAAAATTCGCATACCATACCACTGCCTACACATACATGTATAGATAGGTATGTGTGTACAATTGTCTAATATTGGCCTGGAAAAACGTATATAACAGCCACAGACATAGTGTCACCTCATTTTTGTGGTCTTTTGTTTTCTAGACCATTTCGTTGATGGGAATATTATTAGATTTTTAAAATACAGTGATATCTCTAACAATTCGCCACTTTCATATCTGAACCGATTTTTATGAAACTTAGCACACACCATTCTAGGCTTAATTAAGTACGCCAAATTTCGTGCAAATCGAAAGATATATAGGGACTTTGGTGCACCATTTACCTTAAATCGGACGAAAATATATATGGGAGCTATATATAAATCTGAACCGATTTTTATGAAACTTAGCAAACATCATTCTAGGCTTAATTAAGTACGCTGTGCCAAATTTCGTGCAAATCAAAAGACATATATAGGGACTTTGGTGCACCATTTACCTTAAATCGGACGAAAATATATATGGGAGCAATATCTAAATCTGAACCGATTTTTCCCAATTTCAATAGGGTTCGTCCTTGGGCCAAACAAACGAGCTGTGCCAAATTTCATCCAATTCGGATCATAAATGCGACCTGTACTTTGTTTACAATTTAACATGGACAGACAGACGGACGGACGGACATGCATAAATCGACTCAGAAAGTGATTCTATGCATATTCTCAAAAGGAACCATGGGTCTATCTCGATTATTTTTGCCTGTTACAAACATATGCACAAATACGTAATACCCTGTACCACAGTGTGGTGAAGGGTATAAAAATGGGCCCATTCTGAAATTTATGAAAAATTTAATGTCAATCATTTGCATAAAATCGAGCTAAATATATATGGTGTAATATATAAATGGACGTATTTGCAGCACAGTACGGTATCCAAAATGTATTTCGTCATAAAATCCAATACACGTTACTCTAGCTTCCATTTGATACGTTTTTATTAGGTACAACATTATATGAAATCGGATGAAAATATATATGTAAGCTATATTTACACCTGAACCTATTCCAACAAAATTTCACATACATCAATCTGGACCTAATTCATTCCTCTGTGCAAAATGTTGCCTCCATCGGTCAAATATTGGCAGTGTGGTGCTCCATTTACATAAAATTGGACGAAACAATATATATGGGAGCTATATCTAAATCCAAATCTATTTCAACATAACTTCACGGACGTCAACCTGTAGTAATTTCAATACGCTATGCAACATTTTGGCCCTGACTACGTGTGATGTGAAGTGAAGGGTATAAAAAGACACGGATACAACCGGGACGAATTTATACCCTACACAACTACCACTGGACTTTAACCTTTTGCGGATCTATATTCCGAGCATGGGGAATTCCTAGTGTGGTAATTAAATATGTAGACCCCTAAACATATTTTCGTATTTCTTCAATATCCGAACTCCTCCATCTGTGGAATTAACATTAGATTGAAGCTCAACAGCTCCTGCTTCTCACACCGGTAATGTTATTCCGGAATGAACAATTACGCACCATTATGTGAAATCGGATGAAAATATATATGTAAGCTATATTATCACCTGAACCTATTCCAACAAAATTTCACATACATCAATCTGGACCTAATTCATTCCACTGTGCAAAATGTTGCCTCCATCGGTCAAATATTGGCAGTGTGGTGCCTCCTAGTGTGGTAATTAAATATGTATACCCCTAAACATATTTTCGTATTTCTTCAATATCCGAACTCCTCCATCTTTGGAATTAACATTAGATTGAAGCTCAACAGCTCCTGCTTCTCACAACGGTAATGTCATTTCGGAATGAACAATTACGCACCAATTTTGACCCGCTAAATATTAAACGATGGTTCATACGACTGCCTATGACCCTTAGAAACACTTTTTTATGTTTAAGGGTCTTAGAAAAATATTTTTAAAAATTCACCTGAGAAACATATTTTTAAACCAGTGAGCGAGGCAGTAAAATCGGACGCGGCCGACCATATGATACCCTACACAACTTTAACGAAAATTTAACTTTCTGTGGTTCTATATTCAGAATATGGACAATATTTCGCGATATTTGCACCCTCTTGACCGACTAGAGGTCAACAAATATTACTAATATTCAGTACAGCCCTTCCAATTACTTGTCCATATTCCCTTCACCGTGGGTTGTGTTGTGATGTTCGGCTTTCAATTGTGACCTATAGATTGACTCGAAAACACACACAAAATACGTTGTCGGTCCACTTTATCCCAATATTATTATCTGATCATCACCGAAAATTATAGGCGTTGTCCATGACCATACCTGGATCCTCATGGAAATTTTCAAAGCGTTCAGAGCTATATTTCCGCCTTCTAGTGTAGTAATGAGTTACTAAATAATATATGAATACGTAAGCACCTGTAAATATTTAAGTGTAACTCCAAATCCGAGTACATACGACAATATAATTGGTATAAATTTGAAGGTCAAGTAATCCTCTTGGATATACTAACAACTTCTGGGGTATATCTTCTTCGAGGGTAAATACATAAGCTATAGAATACAAATTTTGTAATTTTTCTCACAAAAGTCAGTGTCGATTTGATCAGTGTCGATCTTGATCTCGATGTTTGGGCCATAAGTATGGCCTCTAGAGCGACCAAAAAATCATCATTTCTTTCCCGTACGTGTAAAATTTCGTGAAGATTGGTCCATAACTGTGACCTGTATCGTGTTTACAAATTATATTGGAAAGACGGACGGACACACATGCCTAGGTCGACTCAGCTAGTCGTGATATGACGATCTGTATACTCTAGGACCTATATTTCGCCGTGTTACAAACTCTGACAACATAGTTGTGTAGGGTATAAAAATCCACGCCTTTTAAGGTACATTAGAAAAATATTTTTAAAGATTCCACGTCTGTTTAACGACTTAAAAAAAATTTAAGTGCCTTAGAAAAATAGTTTTAAAGATTCCACGCCCGTTTAAGGACCTTAAAGACATAAGGACATATAATCAAATTGTACCAAATATAGTACCATTTAGTACACACATGTTATATGCTTCCATATCTCAAGTTTATATTCCAACAGCAAGCTTTTTTCCAAATTTTAGGGTTCCAGCTCTTTCCGTTCACCCCAATCCGAATTGTACCAAATCTGGTGTCGTTTAGTACTTTTCGTATACATAAATACGAATTTCCAAAGATGTCTCTAAACTTCAATCTTCAACAACAATCTTTATTACAAATTTAAGATTTTCAGTTCTATCCGTTCTCCCAAAATCCAAATTGTACTAAATTTAGTACCATTTAGTACTTCTCACACCAATAAGTACGAATTTCCTAAACTGCCTCAATCCTACACTCCATTTTATATCCCAATTGAAAGACATCAGCGCTATCTGTTCACCTAAATTCAACTTGCACCAAATTTAGTACCATTTAGTATTTTTCGTACACATAAGTATGATTTTTTTAAGCTACCTCAATCCTGTACTTCAATAGTAGTCCTAATTCCGATTTTCAGGCTTCCATCTCTATACACTCATTTAATCGCAAATAGTACTAAATTTAGTACCATTTTGTACTTTTTATATAAATATGTACTAATTTCATAAACCATTTCCATACATCAACACCACTTGCCAACCTGTATTCCATATAAAATTTCCAGATTCTAGCTATATATGTTCAATATATATATATATATATATATATACAATTAGATCTAATTTTAGTAAATATTAATACTTTTCGTACACTTTTAGTTCGAATTTTCAAAAAGCCCTTTGTACACCTATCTAACTTTCCATCAGTGACCCACATTCCAAATTTCAGAATTCCAACTCCTCCCGTTCGCCTAATACAAAGGGTACCATATTTGGTACATTTTAGTACTTTTCGTACCCAGCCTTATCTCACGCCTAAACATCAACAATAACACACACACTCAAAATTTCAAGCTTTTAGCTCTAGTCGTTTCGTCTGGACGATGATCTGTCAGTCAGTCACTCACCATATATATATCTAGAAGATAATGGATTATAAACCCGGTTGTCTTCTTAATTGAAAGATAGGCTCTTCTTAACCATTATATTTCTTAATCACGTGGAAGCAATGACCTTAACCTTACTAATTTTTACCTTTAACTAAAATTCATTATTCATTCCCATTATCAGGTTTGCACCATTACGAGTACTTCTAATCAGTCAATAGTTATGACCCCATAATAAAATATTTTTACGATAATGCTTAATTTATAAAGATAATAATTAAATCTATAAAATTATTTAAATAATTAATAACTTTTTTTCATTCATTGTTGTTTATGATGTAATTTAAATACACTGCTTGAC
>NW_026878722.1:0-25004 GCF_032173495.1 Musca vetustissima | reverse complement strand
CCTATTGAAAAAAGTATTACTGGATTTCGATATTTGAAGCATCTGAGACTACTGAGCAAACTATGCTGAGCGTCAAAGGATGGGGTAATAATGCAGATATGCTATCCCCGATTTCCAGATGTTATCCCGGGAAAGAGTTGTGAGTTTATTACGGTACGCGTCGCTATGTGCCGAATAAGGAGAAGGTGGGTGTTCATGCTTATTTATTCTAAATAGTTGAGGCAGAAAGTAAAAAGCTAGTATGGGTTTAAACCACGTAGGTCAATCTTGACTCTCGGGAGAGTTCTTCTAAAACAAAAGACAAGTGTGGAAGAAGCAAATAAGAATAAAGTTACGGTGCAGGGTCTAACGTAGTACTGGCTGGTGGCGCTGATCTGCCCACAAATCATGCTACATCGTCATCCTGCCGTTGAATATGTGATAAGCATTTATAGGTGAACCTACTTCAATCAATCTATATACAGATCTTAATTTCAATTGAATAGACTTATAGTCGTTTGTGTTAAATTTATATGAAACGGACACAAAGTTTTAAATATAGACATTTACAACAATCTTACCACACGGGATTCGGTAGATATGGGTGCTTTATTTACATCTGATCCAATACACCTTATTCTAGGCTCAAGTTGTAACGCTGAATCTAAACCGATTTCCAAATAACTTAACAGACGTCACTCGAGATCCATTTCGGACAAACTTTGGGTCTTTGGCGTTTCGTTTAGCTCATATCGGACAAAAATACATAATCTTTAATCTTAATTCAGTAAATTGTGTAAAAGTTCGTGTCAATCGGACAAAAATTGGGAGTATTGCACCATTTATGGGAGCTACATCTCAATTTGGGCCGATTTCAACTAAACTGAATTTTGTCTCAATCGGAGAAAAATGTGATTTGGGTTATCTATTGTGGAATCGCACAAACTTATGTATGAGAGCTAGATCTGTACCGATTTCGATGTGGTACGTCTTTGGGCTAAATAAATGAAATAAACGAAAGCATCAATGATTAAGAAATTTCATTTCATTCGGTTAATAAATGTGACCTGTACTTTGAACGGAAGAATTTGTATAAATCGACTAATCTCTGATTTCAAGAACCACCGGAAAAGTCCAATCTTATCGCAATCTTTCGAGACAGTTGGGGACTCGAACTCAAATTTCGGTTCGGAACACGAATGTAACCAGCATAACCAAATACGGGAGTTGCCTGGAATGGAGACTGGTCAGGATGAACCTAAGAAACAAGAGCAAACAACAGACGGATGGCAATGACGATAAGCATGCCCCTCGAAAGCAATAAAGAGGATTAGAGCAGTCGAATACAGAACCAGCGAATACTAAACACGATATTTCCGTCGGCTGAAAAGAAGAGACAGCTGAGTCAACTGAAAGGTAAATGAAGACTGTCACGAGTGAAAGAAGACCGCTTTAGTATACAGAAGACGAACGCTGCATCATTAAATACCGGGAACAGTTTGTCTTATGCAAAGGTTGCCAGGAGATACTATAGAGAAGAGGTCTCCTACGCAGTTATCGACGAAAAAGCGCGTCTTCAATCCGGTCAAGACTAAAAGTAAGGCGCACTACGTGCCCAACGCTGAAGCTAAAGGAGACCGCTCTAGTATCCAGAAGACGACCGCAAATATCGGAAATCCCAAAAGGACTAACCGGACTGTTCGAAAGAGAACGAAGGCAACAACAACTGGTAACAAACCGCCATCTTATGCGAAGTTAGCCAAGAGGTACTATAGAGACGAGCTCTGCTACACGGGAGCCAGTCTAGCAAAGACTCCGTGTCCAACATCTTACTTTATATGACAAAAAGTGGGTATTGGTATTAAACCACAAAAATTGCCAAATAATAAATGCAGACAAGGGTTCTCCACCAAAACACTGTACAATATGTCACAAAAATATAACCTTTCTCTTCTCTCGACAGAGACTAATTTATATTACTTCAATACGTTGTGTCAATCGGCCTAGCTATGGATCTTTTCATGAAGCTTAGCAACATCATTCTAGACTTAATTCAGTACCCTATACAAAAATTCGTGCAAAGCTAATGATATATAGGGACTTTTGTGCACCAATTACATAAAATCAGACGAAAATATATATGGTAGCTATATGTAAATCTGAACCGATTTTCACGAAACTTAGCGCACTTTATTATAGACGAAATTCAGTACGCTATGCCAAATTTCGTGGAAATCGAAAGATATATAGGGTCTTTGGTGCAACAATTACTTTAAATCGGACGAAGTTATACATATATGGGAGCTATATCTTAATCTGAACCGATTTTCGTGAAACTTAGCTCACATTATTATAGACGCAATTCAGTACGCTATGCCAAATTTCGTGTAAATCGAAAGATATATAGGGACTTTGGTACACCAGTTACATTAAATCGGACGAAAAAGTATATGGGATTATTTGTGCCTGTTACAAACATATGCACAAAGAAATAATACCATGTACCACAGTGTGGTGAAGGGTATAACAATTAACATGTGAATCGATATCCGATACATTATAACGCAAAAATATACTAGAGGTTCCAATCGGATCCCCAATCAACACCCATGGACCAACAAAATAGTAACACAAATGCCTTCTGTTAACTTTTGTTATACTGGGACTTTCGTTGATGAACCGGAGACTGAAATTTTACTTCGGCAGCCTGATCACAAGACGATCTTTCAGTTGGAGGATGGAGAAACAAACTACAAAAGCATCCAAAACAATACTTTAGTGGATCAAAACTACAAACAATTTCTCACAACAGGATCTTGCACGAATCATATGGGTACCGAATCAAACATGAATTAAGGGGAATGAGAAAGACTACGTATTCGTTCATTTATGTCGTTCCGACATAATAAAGGTCTATCCTAAGCACGGAACCCAACCTGAACATTTGTGTACATTAAGTTTACCGGAGACACGGTCAGAATAAAAATTTTATGTCAATTTACACATGTCCGCCTCTCTGTCTGTCCGTCTGTTGAAAATACGATAGAATTTTGTATTTTGCAAATGCAATGTAAATATTCCTAGGACGTTTGGTATTAAAACGGGATACATCGGTCCACGTTTTAGTTTAGCTATATACTGAATACATAAATTGACCATCGTACATGCGTCTTATATTTAGGTACCTAACGATTACAAACATTTTAATGGCCACCTCATGGTGGAGGTGTTTTTCTTTCATGACTTTAATGGCATAAGTGCATATCGAACAGCCGGACATGTAGTGAAGTCCATCACTTTTCTTTTAAATCTAGCCTAATTTGGCTCCCAGGTACATTAATTTCTGTAAGCCCATGTTTTGAGTTTTTTATACCCTTCACCACACTGTGGTACAGGGTATTATGTCTTTGTGCATATGTTTGTAACAGGCACAAGGAAGCGAGATAGACACATGATTCCTTTTGAGAATATGCATAGAATCACTTTCTAAGTCGATTTATGCATGTCCGTCCGTCCGTCTGTCCGTCTGTCCGTCCGTCTGTCTGTCCATGTTAAATTGTAAACAAAGTACAGGTCGCATTTATAATCCGAATTGGATGAAATTTGGCATAGGTCACTTATTCGGCCCAAGGACGAACCCTATTGAAATTGGGAAAAATCGGTTCAGATTTAGATATAACTCCCATACATATTACCGATTTAATGGAAACGGTCCCTATATATCTTTTGATTTGCAAGAAATTTGGTACAGCCTAATCATTTAGGTCTAGAATGATGTCTGCCAAGTTTCGCGAAAATCGGTCCAGATTTAGATATAGCTCCCATATATAGTTTCGTCCGATTTCATGTAAATGGTGCCCCAAAGTCCCTATATATCGTTCGATTTGCACGAAATTTGGCATAATGTATTGGATTAAGCCTAGAGTGATGTCTGCCATGTTTCGAGAAAATCGGTCCAGATTTAGATATAGCTCCCATATATAGTTTCGTCCGATTTCATGTAAATGGTGCCCCAAAGTCCCTATATATCTTTCGATTTGCAAGAAATTTGGCATAACATACTAAATTGAGCCTAGAATGATGTCTGCCAAGTTTCGTGAAAATCGGTCCTGATTTAGATATAGCTCCCATACATAGTTTCGTCCGATTTTATGTAACTGGTGCACCAAAGTCCCTATGTATCCTTCGATTTGTACGAAATTTGGCATAAAGTACTGAATTGAGCCTTGAGTGATGTCAGCCAAGTTTCGAGAAAATCGGTCCTTATTTAGATATAGCTCCCATATATAGTTTCGTCCGATTTAATGTAAATGGTGCACCTAAGTCCCTATATATCTGAAATTAGTATAACCTAACCTGTGACATGTTTGTTTGAAATCGCTTAATATTTGGATAGAGCTTCCATATATATTTTCGCCCGATTTCAAGTAAATTGGGCATCAAACTCCTCATGTTAGTCAGATTGACATCAAATTTTTCACAACGTACAAAATTGAGCATAGAATTACGTAGTTGAGTTTTCTAGAAGTACAGACATAGCCCAACGGATGACCTGTTTATATTTGTTTGAAGTCGATTTACATACCTTTGCCCCATTGTAACAAACGAATGACATGTTTATGGATAGATCTAGGTATATTCACATTTAGATAAATATCACATATTTTATTTCATCCAATTTCATGTTAATACACCTGTTTAATAGACTTTACTACTTTCCTTACTGTTTTTTTTTCTGGTATATAGTTTACTATTTTCTAGGACACAGGTTCCTTAGTTTGTAAAATCTGAATGAGATTTCAGTCCTATACTCTTCCATATGATTTTATATATATTTTTCTACTATATTAAAATTTGTATTCCCCGTAGTGACGTGTAAAAATATGTTCACTTATTTTTATTTTCAAAGTTTCACTTATTCCCTACGTTTTAGCTATTTTTGTTCTGTCTAGGGAAATAATTAAACCACTTTCCAAGTTGGAACATTATTTGTTTCATTGTTAAATTTTGGAAAATTTTTAATTTTCTCGTGCCTGCTACTAAAAATTGCTCTTCTCCCCCATCCAACTAATCACAGTCAAATGGTATTATCTAATTAAACAAACAAACGTTATGGTTGTTGGCTGTTTGACTTTTCTTCCTCTATTCTTCAACAGTCTACCACGACTGAGTGGCGAAGCATACGTTATTTTGACCTTGTGTGCACGTCTTTTGGTATCTGAAGTTCATAACATAAACTTAAGTATTAAATTGAACTACCCGACCATACCGAAAATGTGTTTTATTTTTTGCTTTTCACATCCTTAAAGTTTTAAAATCCCCCAACAATTACAAAAACAAAATAAGGGAAACTTCGCTCTTGCTCTTCCTCTTCCTCTCCATTGTGGTTCATGCAAACAGCAACAGCCCGACAACGGCAAAGCAACGCAACGCAACATATTCCCAATGGTCTTTCAAACTTTTGAGCAGTATTTTACAAAAGTTGAAATTGTTCAAATAATGTACGAAATTTTAGAATATGTTTCGTTTTACGAACATTAACAACAACACACAATAACACACACAATAACAACAACAAACGCAACAAAAATATCTTAGAGCTAGACAGACCAGACATCCCTAATGATAACCATGGCTATGGACGACGATATGCTAAGTGATGAGGAGTGTGAGTTTTTGCGGTTTGATTCTATTAAAATGGGAGTGTTGGCTGTTATAATCAATACTGAAGTAATTCGTTAAAACTGTATAGAAGGATATGGTTAGTCGGTGAACACATTGATAAAAATTTTTAGAGAAACAGGTGTGCTTAGTGACAAAAGTTTGAAGAGTTAAAATTCTTGCATATTTGTTGCATATTTTATATACAAAAAGTTTTTATACCCTACACAACTATGTTGTCAGGGTATTATAGCTTTGTGCAGCCCCAAATGTTTGTAACGCCGCGAAATATTGGTCCTAGACCCACCTTTAAGTATACCGATCGTCATATCTCGACTAGCTGAGTCGATCTAGACATGTGTGTCCGTCCGTCCGTCCGTCTGTCCATTATAATTTGTAAACACGATACAGGCCACAGTTATGGACCAATCTTCACGAAATTTTGCATGTAGGATGGGTTCTGGCCAATGAAGACCCCTATTGTTTTTGGAAAAGATCGGTTAATATTTAGGGGATGAAATGGACCAAATACTAAATTTTTGTCGGTTTTTCTGGTCGCTCCAGAGGCCGCAATTATGGCCCCATCACCGCGAATTTTTGCATGGAGAAGGGGATCGGGTCAGAGAATAAGCGTGCATGTTTTGATAAAGATTGGTCAATATTTAGCGGGTCAAATGGACCCTGACTTTTGTGTGAAAAATGACAAAATTTGTATTCTATGGCATATATATTTACTCCTGGAGGATGTAGACCCTAGGAGTTGATAACATATCCAAGAGCAGTGGTTGACCTTTAAATTGATACCAAAGATAGTGATGTATCTACTCAGATGTGGGAGTTACAGTCAAATATTTACATGTGCTTACGTATTCAGATATTATTTAGTAACCCATTATCACTCTGGAGAGCGGAACTATAGCGCTGATCGCTTTGAAATGTTCCATGAGGTTCCAGTTATGGTCAAGGACAACGCCTATAATTTTCGGTGATGATTAGATAATAATTTTGGAATGAAGTGGACCGAAAACTTAATTTTTTGTGTTATTTTCGAGTCGATCTATAGACCTCAAATGAAAGCCGAGCATCACAACACAACCCACGGTGAAGGGAATCTGGATAATAGCTGTGCTGAATACTCGTAATATTCGGAAAATATGTCAGTGTGAGGAAGAGGTGCTGTTTACCTCTAATCGGGCAAGAGGGTGCAAATATCACGAAATATTGCCCAGTCTCGGAATAAACATCCGCAGAAAATTTGAGTTCCGTGGTAGTTGTGTAGGGTATCGTATGGTCGGCCCCGTCCGACTATACTTCTCCGCTCACTGGTTATTTTTCTGCTCATACAAACCATGTTCAAACTGAATTCATAGAGAAAGATTTAATTTAAATCTTAGCGTGTTTAAATGAAAATGATTATAATGTTCCACTTGACATCACACTCTGTCCAGAGTTCATATTAACAGCGACCAAAAGTAGAAGGAGTTATTTTAGGTGGATGTAATTGTGTACACGTGAATATTGTTATCGGCCTAAAGAGCAAGAGATTGGTCTGGAAAATATGAGTGTTGCAGCCTATAAAATCGTTAATATTCAAACAAATTCAATAACATTTGACTTTGAGAAATCGGATATACCTAAATCTATACAGATTTAAATACCGCGGATAAACGCATTTATATCAAACTTCATATACGCCAGTTTGGACTCAATGAGGTACGCTTTTAAATATTTGGAGTCAATTGGAAGAAAGGGCGTGTTTTGGGCACCATCATAGAATCGGACAAATGTATATTTTCCTTATTTGATTTGACGGAAGACATGATGGAACTTTGGATATCTCCACCATAGGTATAGGGAACATAACAAAAAGTGGACCTATTCTTCAAACCGATTTATGTAAACCATTATGTACACCAAATACAAATTTCTGCAATTTTTAGTGGGAGTTTTCCTAAAATCTCAAAACCTCAGATCGTGGTCCGATATTGATAACGCATGGTAGAGTGAAAAATGTATAAAAAATCCTCAAACTACTGCGATTTAGAGTGCAAAATTATATGAGACTATACCTAAAGGGATACAAATATTGATTACATAGTGTAGGAATTAGCGAATATTTGGGTAATTATTAAGGGGACCCCACCCATTCTCGGTTTCAAAAAATTAAATTTTTTATTTTTATTTAGTTCAAACCTACACTAATCCTAGTTCATAGAGAGCCATACATGTACTCTTTCTAACACCGTTAGAATTTTTGGATTCCGATGTTCCAGTGTGGAATTATCATGCCCGCCAATAAAAATAAGGACATTTCTTTGATCACAAAAAAAAAAAAACAACAACAAAAATTGTTTGTAAATTATTTTTCTTCCTTTTTTAAATCTTCAAATATGTATGTGCAAAGTTACAAACCTTAACATGCATTGGTATTCATTTACCAGCTCATTTAAAATCTTAAAAATAAAAAATTGAGAATGGGGGGTTCCCTTAAATGAGGTGCTATGCCTAATTAATGACCGATATAGCTCAACTTCGAACCCACTATTTTAGTTTTGTATCTAAATAATTTCCTTCAGGGTGTATTATATGAGGGAGATGCCTAACTGCTAGCCGATATATGTCATTATCCCCAGTTTCGAAGTTTTTATCACTATATCCTTAGTAGCCGAAATGATAACAACATATGGCTATATCGTCTGAAAATTGCATACTTTGTAGGGTAAAAACCTACAACTTGGTAGACTATTTGGAGACAACCCCAAAACGCGGATCACATCAGTTTATTTCGACCGGACCGAACTTTGGATACCCACTACCATAGTTATACTGATAGTTACTTGAAATTAAAATAGGGAACATACCAAAAATTGTACCTATACCGACAACCGTCCCAAGCGAATGCTTTAACACCAACTTAAAATTGTTACACTCTTTAATGGAGATTTCCCCTAAAATCGCAAAATCCCAAAACGTGGACCGATATTGTCGACGCATGGTGGAATAAGACTGTATTGGGACAAACCTTATAAAGGGGTTATATGGGGACTAAACCTAAAAGGGGTCGATTATTAATAATTTTTGGGAGGGAGATTTGTTACCATATACGACTACAAAATACCAAATTACAACTAATTCGGTTAAAAACTCGTTCAAGAACCCCAAAATACTGAAAATTTGGGTTACCATTAATTGAAAAAATGGTCCTATATTTACCGATATTTGCTACCTAATAAAAACTCAAAGTACTATATTACAGCTAATTCGAAAAATACGCCCAAAACCTTCAAGATACAGGAAATTCGGGGTACCGTTATATGGCTGCTATCAGAAAAAATGAACCCTGAATTATTATTTTAGTAAAAAAAAAAATAATCTAATATACCAAATTTGAGCAAATTCGGTTGAAAAACACAAATCCAAATATAATAACATGCAATAGCCTAGTAATAAATTTGACATGAGCCGAATTTTTCCTTCTGGCTTCGTTAAAATTTGGCGAGGGCTTTAATTGCCAGAAGAAAGTACCACAGTGAGATATAGGTTATGCAAAGTTTTGTTGGAATCAGTTCAGATTTAGATATAGCTCCTATATATATTTTCGTCCGATTTTATGTAAATGGTGTAACGAAGAGACTATTTTTGTTCGATTTATATATATTCTGTCAGAGGGTATTGACTTGAGTTTAATGTGATGTGTATTAAGTTTTGTAAAAATCAATTCCAATTTAGATAAAGCTCCCATATATAGTTTCATTTCGATTTTATGTAAATTTAGTCTAAAATGTTTTGCGTTACGGTTCGTTGAATATGGTTCCGAGTTAGATATAGCTCACAAGTATATATCTGTCAGATTGTAAATGGTACACCATATACCCGGTTCGATTAGCACAATATTTGGTTTAGCATTTTGAATTTAGTCTAGAATGACAAGTGTTAATTTTTGTTTAAATATATTAAATTAAATCGTCCGATTTTTTGCAAATGGTGGACCGAGAAGCCTACGTTTGTTCGCTTTACATGAAATGGGTCATGGCATATTGGATTGAAATCGGTTCAGGTTTACACATAACGTTCATATATATTTTCATCCGATTTCATCTAAATGGTGTACCAAATAACTAAATTTGTTCGACTGACGAAAAACCTTGTACAGGATTTTTTTTAACATTTTCAAATGTAAATATAACCGTTCAATATTTATGTCTGAGCTCACACAAATTGTGGATGCCACGGTTACTCAAATACGTTCAAATTTACATACAGCTCCCATATATAATGTTGCTCAATTTCATACAAGTGTTATACAAAAGAACTCAAGTCTACCCGATTGGCATGCAATTTTTCAGAGATTTTATATTTGTACATATGAGCATCTTGTGTATGTACCCAAAGTGGTGAAGTCGACATAGTCGACCCCTTTACTGGTTGTAGATTGTCGAAGATGCATTTCAGACATACATGTACGTTCAAATATTCGACGAGGACCTACCTACCGAAAATGTGAGTGGAACCTTATATGAGTGTTCTCTCAAAACTATGAAAAACATATTGAAAATAATGTATGGGTCTATGTCAAAATATGAAAATTTTTTTTAACAGATATATGTCAGCCAAATTACTGCCGTTGCGGTTAGAGAATGCGCAAAAAAAATCAAAAATTGGGCAGGGCCGTTGTATGGGAGATATACCAAAACATGGGTTGTTTTGTACCATTTGCAGTTCCAAACATCGTAGTAGTAATTGCAATGTCAGTACAAAACATCAAAGCTTTATTATACCCTACACAACTATGTTGTCAGGGTATTATAGCTTTGTGCAGCCCCAAGAGTTTGTAACGCCGCGAAATATTGGTCCTAGACCCACCTTTAAGTATACCGATCGTCATATCTCGACTAGCTGAGTCGATCTAGACATGTGTGTCCGTCCGTCCGTCCGTCTGTCCATTATAATTTGTAAACACGATACAGGCCACAATTATGGACCAATCTTCATGAAATTTTGCATGTAAGATGGGTTCTGACCAATGGAGACTCCTATTGTTTTTGGTAAAGATCGGTTAATGTTTAGGGGATGAAATGGACCAAATACTTAATTTTTGTCGGGTTTTCTGGTCGCTCCAGAGGCCGCAATTATGGCCCAAACATCGCGAATTTTTACATGGAGAAGGAGAGGATGGACCTTGACTTTTGTGTGAAAAATGACAAAATTTGTATTATATAGCGTATATATTTACACCTTAAGGACATAGAGCCGAGAAGTTGATAATATATCCCCGAGGAGTGGTTGGCCTTTAAATTGATACCAATTATATTGTCGTATGCACTCGGATGTGGGAGATACACGTAAATGTTTACATGTGCTTACGTATTGATATAGTATTCAATAACCCATTACCACACTAGAGGGCAGAAATATAGCGCTGATCGTTTTTAAATTTTCCATGAGGATCCAGGTATGGTCAACTACTACGGCTATATTTTTCGGTGATGATCAGATACTAATTTTGGGATGAATTAGACCGAAAACTTAATTTTTGGTGTTTTTCGGGTCGATCTATAGGCCACAATTGAAAGCCGAACATCACAACCCAACCCACCGTGAAGGAAATCTGTACTCAATAATATATATTTGTTGACCTCTAGTCGGTCAAGAGGGTGCAAATATCGCGTAATATTGCCAATATCAGAATATAGAACCCCATAATGTTAGATTTTCGGGGAAGTTGTGTAGGGTATCATATGGTCGGCCCCGTCCGACTATACTGCTTCGCTCACTGGTTTTAAATAATATACATATATACTCTATGGGGTCTCCGCTGAATTTTTCGAGGCCTTGCAAGCGGTATGACAAATTTAATATAGACTCCACTTTATGGTAAGGGTATAAAAAATATCATATACGTTTTTTCGTGTTTTTGAAAAAAAATATATACATATAAATTGAAAATTGTGGATACAAATGGCTGTAAAAATTTCAAAATGTTTATATAATGAACATACGGAAAATCAACATACCGAAAATGTGGTTGGAACCTTATATGAGTGTTCTATCAAAATTTTAAAAATAACTTTGAAAAAATATAGCCTCTGAGAATATTTCCATAGAAAATGGCATATATCGGACTTCATTGGTATTTTGAATTATAATTGGATGAGGAATGTCATCCAATATTGATTTAATTTTAAAGATAGCTATTAGAAGTCGACAACTCTTTTTTCTTAACCATAGCATATTTTACAAGTTTGGTTTTTCCAAGGTAAACATTTACGCCATAAGATGCATATTTTGTAATTTTACACAGAAAATTATTATTATCTTGGCCAGATTCCCATCACGGTCCATTTAAAGTCCATTTCATCTCATAAAGATCATGGAATTAAAGGAATTATTCTTGGCCATAACCGGAACTTCATATAAAATTTCAAAACGATCAGTTATAATGGTAATAGTAAGCAATATCATAATATTTACCCCATCCGACTCGTACAACTATATAATTGGTATCAAATGAAAGGCCAATCACTTCTCTTAAATATACTTTCAAATTATCCGAATTATGTCCTTCAGAAGTAAATATATACGCCATAAAATGAAAAATTTGCCACACAAAAGTCTCTGTCCATTCGACTCGTTAAATATATACCGATTATCATGCAAAGGGTTATGATTATTCCATGGGCGGAACCTCTTCTCCTTGTAAAAAAGTTGTGATGTTAAGGTTAAAGCATATGAGGGGACTTCAACCATACGAGCGGACTTCCTATCCTTAAGATAGGACATATTTGCTTGTTTATTTACTTTTTTTCTCTTTTACTTTAAATGTTATAATTTTATGACAGTAAATTTATAGTAGACGTGCAAAACATTTAATAAGACGACAAGGAGTCTTATTAAACCCTCTGCACGTTTACTATATTAATATTTTGTATGATATGATTCTGATATCCTTTGACAAAATGCTGATTAATCTGATTGCAATTTGCTGTGCCATTTACTGTCTTTACTGATTGAAGACTAAAGGTTTTTTGTTGTGTCATACAAGGTAGTTGTGTTCAATGTATTAAATGCTATTTTTTATAGCTTTTGGTATTTTTATAACACAAGGACAAACTGACACACAGACGCAGACATTCTGAAATCATTGTTTTCTTTCTGGGATGCTTATTGATCGATAAGGGTCTCGTTTCTTTTTATATACATACGTTGTATGTAAGATATTCCTGCGGACTGACATCCACACATTTTATGAATGTATGTCCGAACATTGTAATGTCTCAAATCACACACACACACATAAATACATATTTTATGAATATAAGTGTGTGTGCGTCTGCATTCACATAAAAATATGATTTTTTTTATTATATTTATATTCGTGTCCGCTACACATTGCACCATGGGTATATTAGGTTTCTTAATAGCTCTGTGACACACTGAAATTCAGTTACAATATATTCATATATAGAAAAGTAAGCCCTTGTATTCGTAAATATGAATACAAATATTTACAAAAATCTTCCACACTATAGGTGACATGATATGCCACATAAGCCAATCTATTTTTTTTCTAACCTGTGTATGTTTTTGTATAGAGTATACCCAACACACATCCACATATACCGTAAAATGTGTATGACTACTACTTGAATATCATGGTTTTTATGACACCAATTTGTTTTGTAATTTGTGTGACATGCACAATTTATTTCTTTATAATTCGAACAAAAAAGGCAAAACATGAAATTCCTCCCCCTCTCACAAAAACTCAAGCCCCACTCCATTTCCAGTGAAAATCCAAATACAATAAATAGCAGCTGAAGCATTAAACAGCAGTATGGCAGTGACCACTCCTTGTGTGTCAAGTATCCTTAACAATGTCTGACTTGTATTGAGCAAAACTAAAAGGGACACAAAAGGAAAACAGCAACAACAAAAACTCCAAGAAACAAAAAACGGCAACGGACAGCAAAAATTAGTTCAATATCGTAAAAAATCGTTTAAACGTTTCTCACATAAAACATATTAAGTTTATGGGTTTTTGTTATAACTTTTTATCCGACACATGGTAGGTGGATGGGTTATGGCTATCAACTGTGATATACTCGAATATATACATTTTGTTATTAATATTTTCCAATAAAATAAAAACAGGGAAAATGGGGTAGGACATCAAAGAGTTGAAGTGCGTACTTTTGGAGTCCTGTGGACAAAAAAAAATGACATGTGGACTTTAACATTTGTAACTGTAAACCAGAGAGCGAAGCAGTATAGTCGGACGGGGCCGACCATGTGATACCATACACAACTACCACGAAAATCTACCTTTCTGCGGTTCTATATTCTGAGCCTGGACAATATTTCGCGATATTTGCACTCTCTTGGCCGACCAGCAAATATTACTAACATTCAGTAGAGTGCTTCTAAATACTTGTCTTGATTCCCTTCACCGTGGGTTGTATTGTGATGTTCGACATACAACTGTGGCCTATAGATCGACTCGAAAAAAACACATAAAATTAAGTTTTCGGTCCACTTCATCAATATATTATTATCCTATCATCACTGAAAATTATAGGCGTTGTCCTTGACCATACCTGGATCCTCATAGAACATTTCTAAGCCATAAGCGCTATATTTCCGCCCTCTAGTGTGGTAATGGGTTTCTAAATAATATCTTAATACGTAAGTACCTGTAAATATTTTAGTGTAACTCCCACATCCGAGTATATACGACAACATAATTGGTATCAATTTAAAGGTCAACCACTCATCTTCGATATACTACCAACTTTGGGTGTATCTTCTTCAGGAGTAAATATATACGCCATAGAATAGAAATTTTGTTATTTTTCACACAAAAGTAAGGGCCCATTTGACCCGCTAAATATTGATCGATATTTACAGGCAAGCTTATACTTTGGCCCAATCCCCTTCTCCATGTAAAAATTCGATGTTTGGGCCATTATTGCATCCCCTAAATATTAACCGATCTTTACCAGAAACAATAGGGGTCTTCATTGGTCGACATAAAAAATTTCGTGAAGATTGGTCCATAACTGTGGCCTGTATCGTGTTTACAAATTATAATGGATAGACGGACAGACGGACATACATGTCTAGATCGATTCAGCTAGTCCAGATATGACGATCGGTATACTTAAAAGTGGGTCTAGAACCAATATTTCGTCTTTAGATATTTTCCCTGTAGACTATATAATCGTCTATGTAATATGTCAACTGAAATAAAGGGATCGTTGTATTTTACCATGGGCCAGAGATACATTTAGTGCGGGTCTTTATATGGGAGCTGTGTGAAAACATGCACCTATAATAATAATTTTCTGAGCAGATGTATGCCAGCCTTCAAAACTCCGAAATGCCAAATACAACTACAAGCCTAAAAATTCCGTAAATTAAGCGTGACCTATTTATAAGGGCTATGTCAAATAATTAACCAATTATAATTTTCAGAGAACTGCGACTAAATTCCTCAAATTACCGACAATTTCATGAGACGGATATGTCAAAAAATATCGAAAATTCGACGGTGTCGTTATATGGAGGCTATACCATGCCCGATTAGAGGTCAACAGCACCTCTTCCTTACACTGGCATATTTTCCAAATATTACTAATATTCAGTACAGCCTTCTAACATTTTCTTCACCTTGGGTTGTGTTGTGATGGCCGGCTTATAATTGTGGCCGCTATATTGACTCGAAAAAACATACATAATATAAAGTTTTATGTCCATTGTATCCCAAAATCATCACCGAAAATTATAGGCGCTGTCCTTAATCATAACTGGAACTATATGGGAAATTTCAAAGCGATCAGCGCTATATTTACGCCCAGTAGTGTGTTAGTGGGTTATTAAATAATATCTGAATATGTAGACACCTTTAAATATTTACGTATAATTTCCACATCATACATACAACAATATAATTGGTTCCAATTTAAAGGTCAATCACTCCTCTTGGATATACCATCTACTTCTCGGGTCTATGTCCTTCTGGAGTAAATATATTCGACCCCGAATACAAATTTTGTCATTTTTCACACAAAGCTCTGCGTTTGACCGATCTTTATCGGAACAGCTATGCTGATTCTTAGGCCAGATATCCTCTTCCCTGTAAAATGTGACTAGAAAAGCGAACAAGAATAAAGTTTTAAGTCCATTTTATCCTTTAAATATTTGCATATCATTACCAAAAATACTAGCGGTCTTCCTTGGCAGAACCCATCCTACATGCAAAATTTCGTGACGATTGTTCCATAACAGGCCGCATTTTTGATTCGAATTGCACGAAATTTGGCATAGCGTACTGAAGGGAGTCTAGAATGATGAGTGATAAGTTTCTGGAAAATCGGTTCAGATTTCGATATAGCCCCACATGCACATATCGACGCCTCCGAACCATAGTATGCTAAGTCGATTTAGCATGTTTTAAAGTTCTTTACGTTTTTAGATACTACGGTCCTTAATTTAAATTCTCTGAAATCCAAACCAAAGTAAGATTTAAGAAACTTCCATACTTTGAGAGCTTCTGCTGAAAAACTCACTTTTCAGACTTAGCATACTATTCTACGGAGGCGTCGACATATTTTCATCTGATTTTACATAAATGGTGCATCCAACTCCAAAGAAATCCAAAGAAATTCTGGTGTATATAAGATTTTTAGGCCCACAACAATCGAAAGAGCTCTAATTTATTATCCATTTTCAAACAGCAAGCTGTTAAGATTTCAAATTCAATATCCGGTATTCTTCGTTATTTTGTATAATTTGTATGGCCCCATACACACATATGTTTGATTAAAATCAATTATTTGATCATTTCGCATTTATTGAAATGTATGAGTGTGTGTATGACTGCTTAGCCCATAGCACACACATATTCAAACGTATATATGCAACAATTATTGAATGTATGCTGCTGCAACAACATCTATGTCCTGGCAATTTCCGGTTCTGTGAAAACTTTTCATGTTTAATTTTCCTTTTCATTTCAATGTTTTTATGTTTTATCAAATTGAATTCAATTGGAATAAATTAGGTTGAATGCGAAATGCTGTTGTGTGTGACTTGTTCGCAATCAAACATTTTAACAGATGTGTGTTCTTTCCCTGTTTCTCTTTTCTCTCAAAATGCATTTAAAACAAAATCCTACAATTACAACTGCCCAGGGCATTCTGATGAATTTATGGCAAAGATATCCAGAGACCGTGTTATATAAATTGTTAGCATTTGGTTACACATATCCAATGGGACAACATATTTTTATTACAAACACTTTGTAATGTTATGCAGAATTTTACAAACATATTTTTTTACAATTTCAAATCACTGTGTTCTGGTCGAATATGTTAACATATTGATATTTGATTTTTATTTATGTGAATTGGTAAATGTTATTAAAAAGATAGATGTATGTATACATATATAACAATGTGTTTAGTTTCAATTAGTTTGACATTTGTGACTATTGCCAATGGAGAATTCAACATTTTGGAAGTAAATTAAAACAATGCCGTAATTAAGAATAACTATTTTGATTTCCAGTGACAGACATATAAGTTGAATCAGTTGATTAAAACCGGTTCAATCTGAAAATTCAGTTTTAAAATTAAAGCATGCGGATCTGTCTCTTTATATTATTAAAGGTTTCCACATATTTCTGACGAATCCGACACTTCTTCCTAACACCGTGACATAAAATCGAAAATTATCTATATTGGTCCAGCTTGAAGGGAAGCCCCCATATGGTGCGACACCGTAAGATCGGTATTTTGGGAGAGTTTGAGCATTTGTTTCAACTAATTTGGGTGCATTTTAATATTTTAGATTCTCATTCAGTAGAGATATATTTAACAAAAAGAATCAACATTGACCCATGTTTCCGAGTAGCATCCATGTAATGTTAACACCTATTATTCAGCATTTTGGGGGTCTTGGGCAAGTTTATTAACAGAATTGTCTCTAACTTGTTTTTTCAGGTTCTCATGGGGTGTAAATCTTGAATATTACCCTACCATAAATGATCAATATTGGCTTAGGATTCCGGGTAGTGCCCATGTAACGGTAACCTCCATTATTCGGCATTTTGTGGGGTCTATGCATGTTTTTCCATCAAATTCGTTCACATTTGATTTTTTAAATTCCTATGGAGTATTAAATCTTACTCAAGTCCTCGTGAGAGATTTTGATCTGCGATTTATACATATACAAAAGTCCCTTAAAATTTTATGTAGGGCCCAATGATAAGAAATCGATATTCGCATCTCTTCATAGTCCTTTTGAATTTATACCCGATCCTTGGTCACGAAACTTTGTATTTACTTACTTACTTACTTAGCTGGCTTGTTACAGAACGGTTGTTCCATAAGCCGAGCTTAAAAAAGATTTCCAAGCGCGTCGATCTTGTGCGCAAATCCACCAATTTGGAAGACCACGTTCCAAGATGTTGTTTTCTACTTGGTCTTTCCATCTGAGGTGGCCTTGTTTCTAAACTGCTTACTTAGACCATAGTAGCATCTGTTGGCCATCACAATCCTTCTCCGAATTTCAAAACTGATATTATTCGTTTTATTTATGGCGGTACCAAGGTATATAAAGTCTTTAACTACCTCGAAGCTGTAGTTCTCAAGTTCCACAGTTGGTCCGAGTCTACTGGACGTCTTGCGCGTTGATGGTATCAACTCGCCGTTTACTGCCAGACCCACTTTGGCAGACTCCTTTTCAATTTGTTCAAAGGTGGCTGTTACCGCTCGCAATGTTCGACCCATTATATCGATGTCATCGGCGTAGGCGAGTAACTGATGTTGTTTGGTGTACAGAGTGCCATTTCTGTTCACCTTTGCGTCTCGTATGACCTTTTCCAGTAGGATGTTAAAAAGATCACACGACAAACTGTCACCTTGCCTGAATCCTCGTTCGGTATTGAAGGGCTCCGATAGGTCCTTTCCTACTTTAACGGCTGACCTTGTGCCACTTAAAGTTATCCTGCATAGCCGTATTAATTTTGCAGGAATGCCGAACGCAGACATGGCTTTAAACACCTCTGAACGGATAGGGCTGTCGAATGCGGCTTTATAGTCGGCAAATAGGTGGTATGTGTCGATGTGTTTTTCGTGGGTCTTTTCCAGGATTTGGCGCAGAGTGAAAATCTGGTCAATGGTGGATTTGCCAGGTCTGAAGCCGCATTGGTATGGTCCGATGATGTCATTGACCATTGGCTTCAATCGTTCACACAGCACACTGGATAGCACTTTATATGCGATGGGAAGGAGACTTATTCCTCTATAGTTGGCACATATCGTCTTGTCTCCTTTTTTGTGCACGGGACACAGGATGCTGAGGTTCCAATCATTGGGCATGCATTCATCTAGCCAAATTGTGTTAATCAGCTGGTGCATGGTCCTGACCAGCATCTGGCCACCAGTCTTGAATAGTTCGGCTGGTAACCCATCGGCTCCTGCTGCTTTGTGGTTCTTGAGCCGATTAATTGCTTTTATGACCTCATCTTGGCTAGGTGGTATACACTCTATACCATCATATCTTATTGGTTCTGGGGTATCTTCTTCATCGCCACTATTTGATACTAGTAGCTTTTCGAAGTGCTCCTTCCAGATCCTCAACACGGTGTCTGTATCTGTCACCAGGTTTCCTTCTTCATCTCTACAGGAGGATGTGCCTGCACCAAAGCCTTCGGTTTGGTGTTTTACTCGTTGGTAAAATTTCCGGACTTCATTCTGACTCCTGTACATCTCGATTTGCTCACGCTCACGTTTTTCTTGTTCTTTCTTCTTTTTTCTGAAAACACGTTTCTCCTCTCTCCTTTTCTCCCGATAATTCTCCATCACGTTACGAGGGTAGCCCTATAAGCTGCGTTTTTCACATCAATAGCATTACGACCCTCCTGATCGTACCATGGGTTTCTTGGTGGTGATTTTTGGTACCCAATTGTTCTTTTTGCTGCAGTTTGTAGGGAGTGGGCAATTCTTTGCCATTGTGCTTCTATGCTATTATCGGGACAAGAAGTGCTTTCTTCAAGCAGATGGGTAAGTTGAGCGGAGTAGGCCTCGGCTACATGTTGTGTTTGCAGCTTTTCGACGTCGAGTTTCCGTGTTGTATTAGATCGCACCTTTGCTGCAACATTAAGACGGGTGCGTACCTTGGCTGCCACAAAGTAATGGTCCGAATCGGTATTCGCTCCTCGGATCGATCGGACGTCTAAAACACTGGATGAATGCCTTCCGTCTATCACAACATGATCAATTTGATTTCTCGTTACTTGATCAGGAGAAATCCAGGTGGCCTTGTGTATATCGAGATGCTTGAATCTGGTGCTGCTAACTACCATGTTTTTTGCTGCCGCGAAGTCAATCAACCTCATGCCGTTGTCGGATGTTTCTTCATGAAGGCTGAATTTTCCGGCGGTGGGTCTGTCTTTGGTCTGTTCATCTTTTTCTTCGGTCGGAGCATGGGCGCAATTTAAACTGATGTAAAAGAACTTCGCTTTTATACGGATTATAGCAATTCGCTCATCTACTGGAGTGAATCTGGAGACAAGGTCTTTTATTCTCCTGTTAACCATAAATCCGCAGCCAAATTCATGTCTCGTTTCATGGCAGCTATAATACAGGGCATAATCGTCTGATTTACTTACGCCTGTCCCTTTCCATCGCATTTCCTGTAAGGCAATAATATCGGCTTTGTACTTCTTTGTATTTACGATTAAAAATAAATTTGTAATAAATAGTACACTGTGAATTAAGTATTGACCATAAATATATCTTATTATACTAAACACGTTAACACCGATTTTCTGATAATGAACTCGATTTCTGTATCGCATTCAGTCTAGAGACTAAACATAAACGAAGGAAAAGTATGTTGATACGCCCTTATGTCCGTTAGTGTAATGGCCGCAATTAAGATCTGATTTAGATGAAATTTTGTACACCTCATATATTTAGCCCGGAAATAAAACTTGTGATAATCGGATCAGATTTGGGTATAGCCCACATATGTAGTTTCAAACGACTGAACAATAGTGCGCCAAAATTCCAATGTTTGTTCGATTGAGATAAAATTTTATCCCAGAATGAGGTGTGTAAAGTTTTGTCGGAATCGGTTAAAATAAGATTTAGCTTCCCTATATATACTTTCGATTCCGATTTCATTTAAATGGTGTATCAAACTCCCACGATTTTTCCGATACAGACAACATTTTCCGTAGCGTACCGTGTTAAGTTCATCAAAGATAATAGCTTCCGTTATCGACAGGATACAATGAAAGACTGTTCAGGACCCCAGGTATGTGGGTTAATTTGTAATTAAACCCTTCGCTACTCTGTGGTACACGCTTTGTATTTTTGTCAGCATTTATAATCCGATTTGGATGAAATTTTGCACAGGTATTTGGCCCAGATATAGCTTCGTCCGTTTTTATGTAAATGAGGC
This sequence comes from Musca vetustissima, assembly GCF_032173495.1. NCBI lineage: Eukaryota > Metazoa > Arthropoda > Insecta > Diptera > Muscidae > Musca > Musca vetustissima. The sequence continues at coordinate 3,896 of NW_026878722.1, read as the reverse complement.
ACCAAACTGGGGGCCCGCCCCCCCCCCCTTCCGAAATGAAAAATTTCACAGTAAATTTATGTTTGCAACAACGATTTTTTTATTTTTGTTTTCGGTTCAGGTTTAGATATAGCTCCCATATATATTCGTCCGATTTAAGGTAAATGGTGTACCAAAGTCCCTATATATCTTTCGATTTGCACGAAATTTGGCATAGCGTAATGAATTAGGTCTTGAATGATGTGTGTTAAGTTTCCTGAAAATCGGTTCAGATTTAGATATAGCCTCATATATATCTTCGTCCGATGTAAGGTAAATGGTGTACCAAAGTCCCTATATATCTTTCGATTTGAACGAAATTTGGCATAGCGTACTTAATTAAGTCTAGAACAGTGCACGTTCAGTTTCGTGAAAATAGGTTTGGATTTAAATATAGCTCCTATATAGATTTTCGTCCGATTTGATGTAAATTGTGTACCAAAGTCCCTATACATATTTCGATTTGCACAAACTTTGGCATAGTGTACTGAAATGAGTCTGAAGTGATGTGTGTAAAGTTTCCTGAAAATTGGTTCAGATTGTTTTTCTTCCGATTTTATGTAAATTTTGCACTAAAGACCCAAAGTTTGTCCGATTGCCACACAATTTTGTACAATAAACTGTAGTTAATATAAGTTAACCTCAGATTTTGATATAGCTTCTACATATATATTTTCATCCGATTTTACACAAAATTGACACAAATTTTGCACAACGAACTAAAGTTTTGAAATGTGGAAGATTTGTATAGAGCTTCTATATATATTTTCGCCCGATTTTAGGTAATTTTATCCCATTGTAAGAAGCAACCTTATATCTGAACAAATGAAAAATTTAGTATAGTTAGCAGAATTCGACGTCTGTTAGCATTCATCTGTTGAATATACCCAAAGTGGTGAAGGGTATCATGTAGTCGGCCCTGCCCGACTTTACTACTTTCCTTACTGGTTATTATTCGGTACCAACCAATATGCTATATTTTTACTATCTATGTCTATTACTTACTAGTTCCTGTTTCTGACGGACATCTGGTTTCGCAATATTGGAGGGAAAGAAGCATTTTTGGTGGAAATTTAAAAATATTGGTCCAAATTTTAGTACCGTTTAAATCGAGATGTCTAAAAGTTTGTAGTGAATAAAAATGTTATTCAGTATTTATTCAATATAGGATAATGATTATAAATAGATGTCCGCAAGTAAGTGTTCTGACCGATTTAAGGAATTTTGAATGCTCTCCAGAAAATTTATATATACAGACACTAATAATTTCGAAATTTTAAATTACTGTCGGTTTCGACTGAAATATTGGGTACTCTATATATACAAAAATATTTCGGGTCTTAAAAATATACGAATTCCAAACAGGCAAAAAAGCGACTTAGGATAATCCCATTATTTTTGTATGGGGAATTATTGAAACAATTCAAATTGAACGAAAACTGTACAGAACTACACTTCAACTTAATCATATTTGGAGTCCTGAGAAGAACTTATCGGTCAATTTTATTCTTAAATGCTCTGCAATTATAATACAAAAATAATTTTGGGCGAATATTATGATAACGAATATATTCCACTATTTACTTGGCATATTATTTCCCAAGAAATATTTGATAATAATTAACCTTCCATTAACAACCATACAACTTTATTCATTATACCTATTCTCAAAAAAAGGTTTTACCAACCTTAAAATAATACATAGAACACTTCGTTACACACTAAAGAATATCATCGTAGCTTTACATTGATTGCAGCCAGCAACTGTAAACATTTTTTTTTTTCAATAATTACTTCATTTATATTACAAAGTATTTATTTTAGTATTATATCCAGTCGCGTACCAGCACTAACCATAAATATGTATGCACACAAATGTATATTACATGTTTTAAATATTAATACGGCAAAAAATATATATACGAAATTAATTAATGACAATTTTTTTAATTTAAATTGATCTCCATATTTGCGCACATGCAGGGAGATTTTAGCGATGAAAGTGCCCGGGTATACTCGTCGTATATGGTTTTGCATTGAAATAATCCTGCGGGTATTAAATGACACCAGTATTGTATTATGTGGCCCAGAATACTGCGGGCATTACTGCTGTTGTTTCTGTAGTTGTTGTTGTTGTTGGTGGTGGTGGTGCAGCTTCAGCTGCTGCTGTTTGTAATACCTTGTGCTGCTTTTATTTCAGACTATAAAATCCATACTATTATCCATAACCATATAAGCGCTATGTCGTCGTTTCAATGGCCAAATGGTTGCTGTAAAATATGATTAAAAAGACATAATGAAATTGATATGAAAATGCAAAAATATTATAAAAAGAGGAAATCATAGTGATTATATGGTTGCTGGTGTTGGCTAAAATGGGCTAAATCCATAGAATTTTTAATATAAAAATATAAAATACTAGCATATGCCCGCAACTTCGTTAGCGAATGTAGGAAATATTTAATAATGTATTAACATATTATTTTATTTTTAGATAAAACTGCATATGTCTAAAAAAATAATCTACACATTAATATCGACCATAAATTAAATTCGAGTACCATTTAGTACTAAGTACCCTCCTGAACCAATATTTCCAAACTCAAATTTCAGGATTCCAACTCTATTAATTCACCCACAATTGAAATTGTACCGAATTTAGTAGTAGAATTTCCAAAACTTCCTACATACCCCAATCCTACACCCCCACAGTGATCCTAAATCGAAGTTTCAGGATTCCGACTTTATCGGCTGACCCACAATCCAAATTGTACCGAATTTAGTACACAGTAGTACGAATTTCCAAAATTTCCTACTGAACCCAAACCAACACCCCCACAATGATTCTAAATCCATTTTTCAGGATTCAAACTCTATCGGTTCACCCACAATACAAATTGTAACAAATTTAGCACACAGTAGTACCAATTTCCAAAACTTCCTACATACCCCAATTCTACACCTCCACAGTGATCCTAAATCAAAAATTGAAAATTCCAACTCTATCGGTTTACCCACAATTCAAATTGTACCAATTTCCAAAACTTCCTACATACCCCAATCCTACACCCCCACAATGATACTAAATTCAAGTTTTACGATTTCAACTCTATCGGTTCACCCACAATTCAAATTGTACTAAATTTTGTACATTGTAGTACCAATTTCTAAATCTTCCTACATACCCCAATCCTACACCTCCACAGTGTTCATAAATCAAAAGTTCATGATTCCAACTCTTTCGACTTACCCAAAAAATAAAATTGTACTAAATTTAGTACATAGTAGTACGAATTTCCAAAATTTCCTACTGAACCCAAACCAACACCCCCACAATGATCCTAAATCCATTTTTCAGGATTCAAACTCTATCGGTTCACCCACAATACAAATTGTACCAAATTTAGCACACAGTAGTACCAATTTCCAAAACTTCCTACATACCCCAATTCTACACCTCCACAATGATCCTAAATCAAAATTTTAGGATTTCAACTCTATATCTTCACCCACAATTTAAATTGTACCAAATTTAGTACACTTAGAAAAAATTTCTAAAACTTCCTACATACCCCAACCCTACACCCCCACAGTGATCCCAAATACAAGTTTCAGGATTCCAACTCTATCGATTCACTCACAATTCAAATTGTACCAAATTTAGTACACATTAGTACAAATTTCTAAAACTTCCTACATATCTCAATCTTACACCTCAACAGTGATCCTGGCTCCAAATTTCATGATTCTAGCTCTATTGGTTCACCTAAATTTGTACCAAATTTAGTACCATTTAGTACCCATAAGTATTATTTTCGTAAACTGAATCCTGACCCCAATTCCACACTCCTACAGTGATCCTCATTGTTCCTGCTCTA
>NW_026878721.1:0-24871 GCF_032173495.1 Musca vetustissima | reverse complement strand
GACAATAAATTAATTTTCTAGGCAAAATATTGTAAAAAGGGTTTCTGATTTTTTTGGCATGATGGGAATTAAAGGAGAAAATCTAGTTGGTATGATTTCACATTATTGCATGCATATACATTTATATACATACTACACCCAATATTGCTCTTAGGATTTGAAAAACTCCACGGTGATAAGACACAATGAGCGATTTATAATCCTTAACATCAATTCGGACGAACCTATATACCAGTAAAGAAAGTAGTAAAGTCGGACGGGGCCGACTATATGATACCCTTCGCCACTTTGGGTATATTCAACAGATGAATCCTAACAGACGTCGAATTTTTGAAGGACCATTAAAATGAAAATGGATCCATAAACATGTCATTCCGCAACCTATACTAAATTTTACTAAGGGTTAGAAGCAACCCTTTGTTGCTTCGAACAATGGGACAAAATTATCTAAATCTATTTAAAGCAAATATCAATATATATATATATATATATATATATATTGAAATCGGCCACATTTTGAGTTCTTGGTGCATCATGTACTTAAAATCAATGGAAAAAATATATAGGAGCTCTATCCAAATCTGAACCGATTTCAAAGTTTTCCACACGCTAATTTAGAACGTTGTGCAAAATTTTGTGTCAATCGGCCTACCTTTGGGTCTTTGGTGAACCATTTACCTAAAATCGTACGAAACTTTATATAGGAGCTATATCTAAATCTAAAATGATTTCAACTAAACTTGCCACACGTTATGTTATAATAATTTCAGCACGTAGTGCAATGTCTTGTGCCGATTGGACCGACTTTGGTGAAGCATTTATATCCATCTTCTAGGTTATACTAACTTCAGTACGTTGTTCAAAATTTGTGTCAATCAAAATCTGAACCGATTTCAATGAAACTTTCCAGAAATTTTGTGTAAAGTCGGACGAAAATATATATGTAGAAGCTATATCAAAATCTGAACCGATTTCAATGAGACATATTTTGGGTCTTTAGTGCACAAATTACATAAAATCGAAAAAATATATATATATATATATAGGAGGTATATCTAAATATGAACCGATTTTCACAAAACTTAACACACATCATTCTAGACCTATACCAAATTTCGTGCAAATTGGGCGAAAATATATATGGGAGCTATATCTAAATCTGGACCGACTTTCAGGAAAATTTACCCACATCATTCAAGACTCAAGTATGTTTACTGTGCCAAATTTCGTGCAAATGGAAAGATATATAGGGATTTTGGTATACCATTTCCATTAAATCGGACGAAAATATATATGGGAGCTATATCTAAATCTGAACCGATTCTCCCCATATTCAATAGGGTTCGTCCGTGGGCCAAATGAATGAGCTGTGGCAAATTTCATCCGATTCGGATTATAAATGCGACCTGTACTTTGTTTACAATTTAACACCATCCTAGGTATAATCCGGTCAACTATGTAGACTATTGCGTTGTCAGACAGATGTAGGGTCATTGGACGCCATTTGATGAATTCGAATGAAATTAAACATTTTTGTTTTGTGAGTGTATTTTGTAAGGACACAAGGGTTTATAACTCCTCGAATATGCCAAATATACATTTTAATATACCATATGAAATTTTGTGATCGAATTATATTTAGGGGCCTAAATGAACATCAACTTTTTTGTCTATTATTCTGGTAGCTCTATACAAACATCATGAAATTTTACACAGATATTCATCCTAATCCGTTCATCAAATTATCAGATCAACGAATTAGGATGGCGATATGACGATCGATTAATTTTTAGCTGTTGAATCTTACCAAGACTTTTGTGTGTAAAATGACAACATTTGCATCTTTGGTAATTGACCTTTAAGCTGCTGACCTCTTATCTAATATCAATTCTATTTTTGGAAGAGCTAGAATATGGGAGATACTATAGTATTACCTAATCACACTAACGGATACACATGTCGTGAAATATTACCCATGCTCTGCTCAGAGTTCAGTGGTAGTTGTTTTGAGTATCATATGATCGAGCCTGTCCAACTAACCGTTTTGATAGCCTCATATACAAGTGGACGCCCTCGTATTGAGTATTGGGCAACTTTGTCCTAATGCGAAATATCGTCGGAATTTTCCGGTTTGAAATCAGTTTTTAATAATATTTAAACAGTTACGACAGGGATCAAGGAATTTTACACTTGCATTGTTATTACTTCTGGGATGGTTAATATTGGGGTTTTTGGAAACGTTTTAAACCGAATTGGCTGAAATTTGCTACGTTTAGTTCTCATTGAGTATCAACTTCAGTTTTTAGGGTAGCCCTCATTTGATATTATTGGTGTTTTAGACACATAATTAGCTGTAAACTGATATTTTGGATTCACTTTGTCTCCAAGATCTGCCCACGAAAAATAATTGTTATTGGCTTATGTTATGGATTAGCCCCCATATAACTGTACCCCCCAATATTCGGTATTTTATGGGAACATGTCATGTCTCTACCTAATTGGTGGTAATATGTTATTTTGGGTCGTCGAATGGTAGTAAATATTTCTACAAATAATTATCAATATTGGTCCACCTTTTAGGAAAGCCCCTATATAATGCTAAATCCCAAATATCGTTTTTTGGGGATCTCAAACACGTGTTTCAACCAATTTGAGAGCAATTTATCATTGAGTAGAAAATGCCCTTCTAGCAATTTTCAACATTGGACCATCTTGTCATGTAGACCCTATATAATGCTAATCCCATTGTTGGGGTTTTGAGCACGTTTTTAACAGAATTTACCCAAATTTGATTTTTCAAATTCCAATGGGTTATTAAATCTTCCGACCAACAGATATGAATATCAGTTTAAGGTTTGGTATATCTCCCAATTCCCCACCGATGTGGCTGTAATTTGTTATACAGCCGATGTGGCTATAATTCGTCAATATTAACTTCTAATGAGGGTATATACACTTAATTACGGCAAAAAGTGCCTCCTCAAAATATTTGTTTCAGACCCCATGTTTCCTTGGACCAAATTCGTTGCATACAATTTAGAGTCGCTTTACAAATGCTGTCCGTTTGTCTGGCACGCTGGTGCGCACGATAACTGTTGTAGTGAGTAACCAATTTCGATCCAATCCTTTTGGTACCTCCGCAATAAAATTGTAAAAACTTAGCTGATAATTTATTTTAGACATCCTAATATAATAATCATGTCTGTAGGACTTATCGGTCCACTACTTCTAGTACCTTCCGTAAAAATTGTTAAAATTTTGAAAGTTTTATATCTCATATGAAGCGAATCGAACATTCAATTTCATCAATGCTTTGAACCGTCCTTAGGTTATGTCGAAGCTGAGACCCATAGATCTACATCTTCTGGTACTTCCCTTATAGTGTCAAAATGTGATAATGCAATATTAAGCGAGTTAAATGCCCGATTTTAGCTAACTTTGCAAATTGTAATACCTTTAGCAAAGCACTTTCTTTGGTACTTCCCAATAAAAATAAAAAAAGCATGTAATTCCGCAAACCCCCGTAAACGATAGGCTGATTGTATATATCTGTCGGCAACACCTTATATGGAACCATATTATTATCTCCCAGATATATAGACACAATCAGTTATTTGAAAAAGTAATCCTGGTCCAAAGGGTAAACCTAGGTCCTTTATTAAAATTTCAAAGCACTTAACTATTTTAATTTTCCAAAGGCTAACAGCTTTGGCCTCGTCCTCTTGAACAAAATTTTGGTCATATATATTCCTTGGAACTCTTTGGGTTTCAACTACAGACATTTAACCCTCTGACTCCCAGCTCTTCGAAATGAACTTCAGTATCTTTAGATCACGATATACGAACTCCGATTTTAAATCGGCTTTAAACTCGTTGGGGTCACATATACAGTCTCCAGTTTCACAATTCATTTACATATGTCGTTCAAACAGTCTCTGTTAAATAGACTACCTGGCTCAATACGTCCAAAGGAACTACATATTATTATATTCAATCCGTTCCATGGTATAGACTATCTGGCGCCCAACACTTCGACCTTGACTTCTACAGCTTCTGTAGATCTTCGAAAACGGCGGTATTGACTGAATGATGGCTAAGTAATCCATATTAACCCTTTATGTGTTTCTGGAATATATTCGACATTGAAAAATTCTCTCTTTCTTTGCGATTTTTCGGTTATCCTATGTACCGTTAACATTGATGTTTTTGTTTTTACTGAAAAACAGACGAAACTGTCCGCGGGTTAAAATGAAAATTGCTTTTTTTCTAAACTCTATGCCTTTATATGATTTTAAGTACAAAATTTTAGATTTTTATTCCAACAAAATTTTTTGACACTGAAAGGGTTAAATCGCTGCCCAACATTCAATACCTTTAATATTAGACCCCTCAACACATCTATATACAAAGTTCCTCTATATACGATTTTTAGCATCTACAAATGTGTACCTTGCAGTTCAACTCAAGTATTTGCGTAAATGGATGGCAATATGCCATCCATTCTCTCAACACTTCAAATGGACTTGTTCTTCGAACTGCTCGCCTATGAGAAAGACTCCTGAAAAATATCCGGCGTTTTAGTCTGGCAATTAGTGTTTTCATCTGTCTATTCATCTACTTACTCATCTCTATTGAAGGGTTAACGAGGCTGAATTCTGAGATGAGATCGGATTATATGGGAATTGTAGTCATACTTTTCCCCCAAAGTAAATATAATTAGTCAATTCGGGTGTTCAAAAATCAAAAGGTGTTTGTTTTGATATTACCCCACCATCTAGTCGTATTTAATAACATGGCTTTCAGATGATTAAATATGGATGGAAAAAATAGCACAGAGGTCTATGCTAAGGCATAACTCCGTGGAAGAGTTCCGCCCCCTTTTAGTATTTTGAAGGTCTTAATTGCATTTTACAATGAAAGCTCGAAGAATTTGTTGGAAAATGTTATGTTTCTTATTAGCCAATATATATTTTAAAGATTTCGTACTTCGTTTTGTGTGAAGTTTACAATTAGCTTTCAACAACGTCTCATAGAATTGCCCACATTATGGGGACAGTAACTTTTCTATTCGATTTAAAAAAGAATTCAATTTCACAAAATATACTTAGTTTCATATTGACTGGTATATCATACATTTGTAGGGTCTGATTTTTGGAATAGTCGGAATCGTGTCATCCGCCTCCTGGTGAAATTTTATTTTTAATTCAATGACTATGAAAAGAAAATCCACATTCATTCAAGCATTCCGTTATGACAAAAGGTTCCTTTCTGATAAAAACTAACAATGACCACTACAAAATACTACCGGTAGGAAACCTATATTTAACCATAACCCAAAATGTACAAAACAAACCAAACAAAAACTTTAAATATTCAGCAGAGGTGGTGGTCAATTTGGTATGAAATGAAAATTGGATTGGAGGGCTGTTAAGAAAAACCATATTCCTAACTTATGATTATGTTGTTACAACAATCACACAAACATATTTCTTTTATATGTTTGTCAAAAAAGCAAAAGAAGCATTACATAAAACGCATGGTTGGCTGGCAGGTTAGTAGTTGTCCGTCCACATGAGAAAGTAAATCATAAATAATTTTTTGCTTTTTTGGACTAGACTCAGTTTGACTCGTAAATTATAAGCTTGCTGTAAGAGTTAAATGTTAGAAAAGAAAGGAAAACCTGCCCAGTCAACCACAAGGGCTGAACGGTAGGTAGGTGGTTTCGTAGAATATTTTTTTCGGAATACACAAAACACTACTCTGTGACCACACAATTTCTATGAATAATTTACGAAATATTATGTGAACATAAACAAGTAAAAGGTTAGTTGTAATTGTGGTAGTTAAGTTCAAAGTTCGTAATAAAGGGGCATATTTAAAGTTGAAGCGGGGGTAATGGGGTTCGCATAATAAATTGTGCCCGTATGGTAGTAAATGTTTTAGGAGTGTGGGATATTGTGACTTTCACTACTAATGAATGTAACCGAATTGGGCGCCACATATTGTATAAAAATTTCGCCAAATTTAGGAACCAACTGCATTTAAAATTCTGAAAATGTGAATTATGATCAATCATCAATACTGGACTGAAGAAGTCAAGCAGATATGGAATTTTGGAGGTTCATAAAGTCAAAGAAGATAACTTACCTACAGCAATCTATCATAGACTCAATGGCCTCAGAACGCATACAATGATTTCCTTCGGATTTTTTAAATACCCCTTGCGTCAGCTCGCCTAAAGAAGACACCTTGCTTTAGCTCGCCAATGAAAGACTTCCTACTGCAGCTCGTCTATGAAAGACTTCATGCTCCAGCTAGTCCCTTGACACGTCCCTGGCTTCAGATCGGCTTTAAAAGATTCCCCGAATGATTCAGCCCGATCCCTTCAGTTCGTCTATTGAGACTCACTGCATCAGGTCGTCTATATATACTCCCTGCTGCAGATCGACCTTTCAGCTCGTCTATAAAGACACCCCTCAGCTCGTCCATAGAGACTACTTCCGGCTCGGCTATAGAGACTCCTTCCGATTCGTCTATTGAGACTCCCTCCAGTTCGCCTATAGGGATTCCCTGCTTCAGTCCGTCTATAGAGACTCCCTTCTCCAGCTCGTCTATAGAGACTCCCTGCTTCAGCTCGTCTATAGAGACTCCCTGCTTCAGCTCGTCTATAGAGACTCCCTGCTTCAGCTCGTCTATAGAGACTCCCTGCTTCAGCTCGTCTATAGAGACTCCCTGCTTCAGCTCGTCTATAGAGACTCCCTGCTTCAGCTCGTCTATAGAGACTCCCTGCTTCAGCTCGTCTATAGAGACTCCCTGCTTCAGCTCGTCTATAGAGACTCCCTGCTTCAGTTCGTCTATAGAGACTCCCTGCTTCAGCTCGTCTATAGAGACTCCCTGCTTCAGTTCGTCTATAGAGACTCCCTGCTTCAGCTCGTCTATAGAGACTCCCTGCTTCAGCTCGTCTATAGAGACTCCCTGCTTCAGCTCGTCTATAGAGACTCCCTGCTTCAGCTCGTCTATAGAGACTCCCTGCTTCAGCTCGTCTATAGAGACTCCCTGCTTCAGCTCGTCTATAGAGACTCCCTGCTTCAGCTCGTCTATAGAGACTCCCTGCTTCAGCTCGTCTATAGAGACTCCCTGCTTCAGCTCGTCTATAGAGACTCCCTGCTTCAGCTCGTCTATAGAGACTCCCTGCTTCAGCTCGTCTATAGAGACTCCCTGCTTCAGCTCGTCTATAGAGACTCCCTGCATCAGCTCGTCTATAGAGACTCCCTGCTTGAGCTCGTCTATAGGGACTCCCTTCAGCTCGCTTATAAATACTCCTCCCTTCAGATCGTCTATAAAGACTCTTCCCTTCAGTTCGTTTATACGGGCTCCCTTCAGCTCGTCTATAGAGACTCCCTTCTTCAGTTCGTCTATGGAAACTCACTTCTTCTCGTCTATAGGGACTACCTCTGGTCATACCAACCTAATATTTCCGCCCTGCAACACCCATCATAGGGTTCATGAGCTTCTGTTGTTATTTTTCTTTGGCACATTAACTCAATTGTATTGTCGTGTCGCATAAAATAAATTTGTTTGTAAAAAACAAAACCTAAACAGAAAAAAAACCCATTCGCTGAACTTAACGTGTAAGTCGGGTCTTTGTTGTGACCCCATCAGTGGAACTTAACTGCTCTTTAACATGCATTTATAAAATTTATTTTCTTCAATGTCGTTTGTGGCAATAAAAAACAACAAATGGCAGGCAACAATCATAATATGGTGCTGCCAGTGACTGACTGCCATTAACAACTACTAACAACTATGTACTTACTTCATAGCAGTAAATTATAGTACTAAAACGACAACTACAACAAAAACTAATCATAATTTTAAAAATGTATAAAAAACGTTGACGACGCCAACGTCGACATACTACCAATGTTTGTCATTTGTTCGGGTTTATGGTTTCACCTTTCCACCAATTTGAAAATTGGTTTATGCAATCGTTATGTGCAGATGGCATTTTGTTGCTGGCAATGTCGTTGTCGTTGTTGCTGTTGGTGTTGTCATTGTTTGTAAAATATGGTAATTGGTTTTTATTGAAACAAGTTATTCATCACCTTTACTCCTGTTGTATGCTAATTATTCATTTCAATTTTAGATTGCATATTTGATTTGAATTATTATGATGTTGTTGAAGAGAGTGGCAACGAGGGTGGTATGAAGAGATTTGGGAAATCTCTTCACAACGGATTTGTATAGATCAGGTGAAGGAAGTCCCTAAAGACAAAGGAGTCTTTACATACGATCAGAATGAAGTCTTTATTGACAAGCTAAAGAGAGTGTGTATAGGGGAGCTGAACGGATGGTCTATAGACTTCTACAGAAGTGCTGAAGGGAGTGTTTATAGACTAGCTGGGGTCTTTATATGTAATCTGAATGTTGTCTATATGAATGAGTTTAACGTAGTCCCTATAGATGAGCTGATGGGAGTCTTTATAGACGAGCTGATGGGAGTCTTTACAGGTGAGCTGAAGGTAGTCTTTATAGACGAGTTGAAGGGAGTGTTTTTATATACGATCTGAAACTGGGAGATTTTATAGACTAGCTAAAGGAGTATATATAGAAGAGCTAAATGGCGTCTCTATAGAAGAGCTAAAAGGAGTCTTTATATATGGAATAAAATAAATTTATGTTGATAAACTGAATGAAGCATTTATAGACGAACGGAAGGGAGTCATTATAGACAAGCTGAATGGTGTGTTTATTGCCGAGTTGAAGGGGTCGCAATAGACGAGCTGAAGGGAGTCTTTTTATACGAGCTTAAGCGATTCTTTATTCCGAGCTAAAGCAGGGAGTCTGTCATATACGAACTGAAAGGGGGTCTCTATAGATGGGCTGAAGGAAGTCTGTATAGACGATCTGAAGGGAGTGTCTATTGATGAGCTGACGTGAGTCTCGATAGATGAGCTGAATTGAGTCTTTATAGATGACCTGAAATGAGTCTTTCGTGAACGATCTGAAGCAAATGCTTCGTAGGCGAGCTTAAGGACATATTTTTAGTAAGGAGTCTGTCGTTGGCGAGGTGAATTATAGAGTCTTTAAAGACAAGCTGAAGATCTGAAGCCAGTCAGTATTTCATAGGCTGGCTGAAATAGGCAAACTTTCATAGACGAGCTAAAGCCAGGGAGTATTTCATAAATTAGCTGAAACCAGAAATCTTTCATATGGGGAACTGAAAAGTCGTGTGTCTAAACCCAAATGTTGGCACATACGAGGACTACTATAGATGAACCCAAACAGTGAGTCTCTTATGGACAAGCTGAAACAGGGAGTATATATTGAAGCAGGTAGTCTTTCATATTCTTGCTGAAACAGATATCCTTTCTTAGAAGATCTGAAAGCGGGAAGTTGTTCATAAACAAGCTGAAGCCTGAAATCTTTCATAGGATAGTTGAAGCCGGGAGTGTCTCATAGATGACCTGCGGTCAGGTAGTCTTCCATAGAAGTTTTGAAATGAGAAACTTTGTTATACACATACTGAAGCGGGAAGTCTTTCATAGACTGCTGAAACCATGAAGTATCCCTTGGACGAACTGAAGCACGGTGCAGTTATAGTTGCCCTTGAACGGGCTGGTATCTAGACGACCCAAGAGTTTGTATTTACGGGGCTATTATATACTTACTCAGTGCGGTTTGTCGGACATGGACATACATTGCAATTTTTCGGAATAGAGTATTTTTTCGTCAGGAATATTTCAGAAACATTTTTGGGAACATGCCTTTAATGTCTTTAAAAATTCCGAAAATCGGAAAAACCCTATATTGAAAATTGTCTGCTACAATCTTTTTCACCCTCCACGAACCCGGAATGTCACATTACAGGTACTCATGTAGGAAATGTCGCCAAAATATCGTAAATGGAGACCTTTGTTGTAAATTTCCCAAATTGATGTATGCCAGCCTACAAAAATTCTTAATCCCAAATAACAGGAACTACGGTTAGAATATGCGCCTAGTATAATTCAACTAGCTAAAATTAGGCGGAACCCATATTTCAATATATGGACCCATAACGAAGATGTCCCGCAAACCTAGTTTCCCCCTTTCAGGAACCTCTCAATTCCATCTAGCCACCAACTTGATAAGAATATGCGCTTAGACCCTTCAAAACACCCAATATGAGGCTGAATATGAGTCTTTGAGTTTTGCCAAAACACATATGCCAGCCTCCAAAAAGTCGAATTTCATCGGAAAAGAGAAGACGAATCATTTGGCGCCATGACAACAAGCGTGCTTTTGACCGGCCTAAAGATGGACTGGAAGGGTCAACCGTCGTATTGCCCTGACTTGCCACGCATTGATTTTTTATTATACCTACACATCATGGAAAAACTGCGGGGTGAGTGCGTTTCGTTGCCACAATTTTTAATAAATGTTGTTTTCAAGGCCTATATAATGTGTGGCAAAAATATTTTTTTCCAAGGCCGAAATGATGCTTGGATTTTCGAAAGAATATTTTCCCCAAATGGATGAGATGTGGATTTTCGAAGGAATAAATTCCCAAGGCCTAAATGAGGCGAGCATTTTTTAAAAATATATTTCCAAGGCCTATATAAGGTGTGGATTTTTTTAAGAATATTTTTTTACAAGCCCTAAATGATGCGTCGATTTTCTAAAGAATATTTTTTCCAAGCCCTACATGAGGGATTTTCTAAAGAATATTTTTTCCAAGCTCTAAATGAGGTTGGGATTTTCTAAAGAATATTTTTTCTCAATGCCTAAATGAGGCGTGAATTTTCTAAAGAATATTTTTTCCAAGCCCTAAATGAGGCGTGGATTTTCTAAAGAATATTTTTTTTTCAAGCACTAAATGAGGCGTGAATTTGAAAAGTTAAAAAGCCATGTTTTGGAGTTGCTCTAGTCGAAATGGACACTATGATTCCCAATACAACCTACATTGAACTTTAACTTCCTGCAAATCTATATGCGAGCTTTAGCAATATAACCATATTGTCCGATTAGAGGTCGACAGCTCCTCTATCTTTCCAGAGCTAATATTTATGCAAAAAATAATAATAATAATAATAAAATGCTGTTATTTTACACAAGATATTGGTTCGTTTGACCCCCTAAATATTGACCGATCATTGTCAAAACTGACATTCTAATTAGTAGGACCCACCCTCTTCCCCGTATAACATTTGTGATATTCGGCTTATAATACTGACCTCTAGAGTGATTAGAAAACCAGATAACATTTCATCATCATCGAAAATTATGTGTTAAAGTTTCTCAGCGATCAGAACTACTATTCTGGCCTTTATTGTTGTAATTGTAAGACTAAACAAAGTCAGAATTCGTACACCCCTATAAATATTTACGTATAATTCCCACACCTGAGCACATACATCCACATAATTGATATACATTTATCAGATCAACCACTCCTCTTGTTTATACTGTCAATTTATCCGGCCAATATCTTTCTGGAGTAAATATGTACGCTATTTGATGCGACTTTTACCATATTTTTATACTGACTGATCTTCATGAAAACAGCCATGCTTATTCATTGACCAGATCCCCTATATCGTGTAAAATTTCGTGATGTCGGGTCATAATTGCGGCATCTAGAGCAGCCAGAAAAACAGACAAAAATACAATTTTTAGGTCCATTACATCGCCTAAATATTAAACTATCATTAAACATTGGCCGAAAACGGGTATACATGCAACATTTCTTGGTGCATAACTGTGTCCTGTACTTTATACACTCCATTAAGAGGTATTTGGTATAACTCCCATATAACGGCATGGCTCAATTACACTTTGAAGTTTATAACAGCATTTTGCAACCAAAAAAGTTTTAAATTAACAATTTGGGTTTTTAGGGTGACATACATCAGAGCCGAACAATTATCAAGATAAATCCATGTTGGACATAGGTCCTGCCTCATTTTCAGAATTTTTAAGGTTTTTAGTCGAATTTCCCCACGGTCTTTAATTTTTTTCTCATATAGGTGACCTGTTAATTTTCGGTATTTTAAATTGTTAATCCAAGTTCAACAAACGCAAGCTTTGTCGTTTATTTCATAGGGTTTATATTCCTTCCTTGTTCACCCCTTCCTCCTAATTTCAAATATCTACACATTCTAGTCCTTCCATTCCATGCCATATCTTTATCTTAATGGAATTTTATTTAAATTAACTTTTACTCATTCATCATCAACAAAGAAAACTACTAGTAAACCCTTTATTTGCTATTGCGTGCTATTCAGCATTTACATGTCCCCTGGCAAATTTATGATTTATTTCACTCACCATTTATAATATCCATCATGTATTCAAGGCTCATTGTTAACATTGTTGCCATTGTGACATGCCAGACAGGCAGTCAGGCTAGCAGTTAGTCTGTCATTTTGGATGACACGCACACTCAGCGGTGTTCCGGATCCGGAACTGTTGGTATGCTTAATATACGAGAGGGGATAAAATACTTTCATAAATTTGTTTCATTTTCTTTATTGTTGTTTGAATTTCAATTGATATGTTAATTTTAATGTCATTAATATTTTTTCACCGAAATGAAACTTTACACAATAATTATAATTGTTATAATACTTAACGCTTTTGCGACTATATGTATGTATAACATCCGTTGTCGTCGTTGTAATACTCTCTGAAGTGTTTTATGAATATATTTAACGTTTATGAATGACTGACTGAATGAATGAATTAAAGTGATTTGTTTTATTGTTTTGTTACACAGCAGGGTAGATGGCAAAGCAGTTATTTGGAAATTTGTTATGATATGTCATATGAGTGTTGAATGAATACTGAAATTGTTTCTGATATTTTGCAGATTTCATTTTACACTCTCAAGCATGAAAATATTGGAATTCTTGGAGTAAAATATACAAAACAGTATGAAGAAATTTTGAATTTTTACACAAACATCTCTATTGATACAATTGGTGGGCTGAAGGTGTCTCAGCTGTTTAGTAGATGAGCTGAAAGGATATCTGACGTAAAATAAATGATCTGAAGAGATCTGTGCAGCTTAAAAGAAATTCTTAAAAATTCTAGGCTACGGAGGGGTTTAATGGAATTGGAACATTCAAAGTACACACCATTAAAAGGGACATTTATTTGGGGTCTATGAAAACAAATTACAGATAATGGGGTTAGAAAATTGGCATAGATCTCGAACATACTAAAAATGACGAGTGATCTTTGTATGTGGTAATATTGAAACATGGCCTTATTATAGTCACTGCATTTGGAATTTTATTCTAACACCATCAAAATACCTTCATATGTTCTGGATCTTTATATACGACTACAGCCAAAGGTCGATGGGGTGCCCAATGAGAATCCAAAATACTAAAATCGTGCCTTCACCGGCTACGCTTATAAGGTGGTTATGCCTAAACACACTAAATATTAACAAGTGAAAAAGCGTTAAGTTCAGCCGGCCTGAACTTTGGATACCCTTCACCATATGTATACTGACAGATACTTGAAATGAAAATATAGGGAACAAACCAAAAAGTGAACCTATATC
The DNA here is from genome assembly GCF_032173495.1 of Musca vetustissima. NCBI lineage: Eukaryota > Metazoa > Arthropoda > Insecta > Diptera > Muscidae > Musca > Musca vetustissima. The sequence goes on along the minus strand of NW_026878721.1, from coordinate 11,319 downwards.
GATTATTCTACAAACCGGTTTATGTAAACCATTATTATTATTATTATTTATTAAGTTACAACAAGACAAAAGTCTTATAAGTGGCAGTACAGGATTATATATATAATCACATGTCCATAATTTTTTAATAATAAGTATCTTAGCTATTATAAAAGTGGTAAGAATGGAAAAAGGATACATTATGGAAAAGGATACATTATGAAAAAGGATACATTATGGAAAATAATAAATATGATTAATTGAGTTGAGATAATTTAAAAAAAAAATTAACTACAATAAAAAATAAATAAAATGTTTCAATTACATTTGTTAATAAAAAGAACGATTAGTAAATCAAATAAATTGTATGATCAAACCTAACGTTTTCAATTATGAAAAATGTTGTACAAGCCGTTTTTTGAAATTACTTATATTGTTTATGCATTGCAAATCAGATGGTAGAGCATTCCAATCGCGTATCGTGTAAAATTGTCTCTCAGAAACCAGGCTCTTCCGACGAAAAGGTATAATTTTTCTTCCCCTATGTGATCTTGCAAATGTAATTTTTTCGAACAGGTACGTTGGTTTTTGTTTGAGAATAGTTCTATGAAGGAGTTGTAGAGATTTGATTTTAAGAAGTGAGTCGAAATTTACTCCATACAGGGATTTAGAATACTGTGAGACATTTTGTCTCTTACTTAGGCCATACACGTATCGTGTTATGCTATTAAATGCGACATTTAATTTATGACGACAGAGGGAATCACAATTGGCAAACAGCTCACAACCATACAATAAGCTTGGAACTAGGAAAGTTTTGGCCAGCAGACAGCGAATATTTGGAGGTGTGTATGAATGTGTTAGCCACAGAGCCCTTAATTTTGAGTAGGTTTGTCCTTCGATAGCAGTGATATGGTTGTTCCAGCTTAATGATTTGTTGAAAATTACTCCAAGATTTTTGGCGCTGGATACCAGCTCGATTTTTTCATTGTTGACAAGAATGTCAGTATGCTGCAATGACATTTTTCTGTTTTTGTGAATGATCAAGCATTTTGATTTAAGCGGATTCAATAATAGACCATTAGCTTTAGCCCACTCGCATAATCTAGAGAGATCCTGATTAAGAATTTCTACACACTGACTTATATTGTTTAGGGAGCTACTCAAAAATACTTGCACATCATCTGCGTACATGTGTGCTTGACTATGGTGAAGTTGATCAGGAAGATCGTTCGCATATAAGGAGAAGAGGAGTGGACCTATGATGGATCCTTGGGGGACTCCTTTTTTTACAGCCATAGGTTTAGAGATCAAGGTTCCAGTGTAAACTGACTGAGATCTATTTGAGAGATAGGACGAAATTAGTTTTGTAGAAGTTGTGGAAAAATTAAAAAAACGACGAAGTTTAAAACACAAGTTTTGATGGTCGACGGTATCAAATGCTTTTGAGTGATCAAGCAGAACAAGAAAACATATCTTATTTTCGTAAATCTTGCACCTTATAGACTCTGAAACTTCTATAAGAGCAGTGGTGCAGCTGTGCCCCGCACGAAAGCCAGATTGAACATTACTGAGCAGTGAGTTTCTTTGAAGAAACTCGGACATTCGTTCCTGCACGTTTTTTTTCGAATATTTTTGAAAGGAAGCACAGAATTGCAATTGGGCGAAATTCCGAATTTGATTTTGGTATAGGTATGATTTTTGCATGCTTCCAACGTATACACCAAATACAAATTTCAGCAATTTTAATGAAAACACCAAAGCGTGGACTGATACTAATAACAATAATCAAACTTCTGCAATTTACATACTGTAGGAATTAGCGAATATTTGGGGTTAAAGTTATATGAGAGCTATGTATATTTGGTCCAAAGACGAACCCTATTGAAATTGAGAAAAAGCGGTTCAGATTTAGATATAACTCCCATATATATTTTCATCCGATTCAAGGTAAATGGGGCACCAAAGATCCTCTATATATTCCTGAATGATGTGTGCCAAGTTTTGCGAAAATTGGTTAAGATTTAGATATAGCTACCATATATAGTTTCGTCCGATTTAAGGTAATTGGTGCACCAAAATCCCTATATATCATTCGATTTGCACGAAATGTGGCATAGGGCACTGAATTAGGTCCAGAGAGATGTGTGCTAAGTTTCGTGAAAATCGGTTCAGATTTAGATATAGCTCCCATATATAGTTTTGTCCGATTCTATGTAAATTGTGTACCAAAGTTTCTAAGTACCTTTCGATTTGCATGAAATTCGGCACAGCGTACTGGATTAAGCATAGAACGATGTGTGTTGAATTTCGTGAAATGAGTTCGGATTTAGATATAGCTCCCATATATATTTTCGTCCGATTTAAGGTAAATGGGGCAACAAAGTCCCTCTATATCCTTCGATTTGCATGAAATTTGGCATAGCGTTTTGAATTAACTCTAGAATGATGTGTGTAAAATTTCGTGAAAATCGGTTCAGATTTAGATATAGCTTCCATATATATTTTCGTCCGATTTTAGGTAAATAGTGCACCAAAGTCCCAATATATCCTTCGATTTGCATGAAATTTGGCAAAACGTACTGAATTAAGTCTAGAACGATGAGTTTTAAGATTGGTGCAAATCGGTTCAGATCGGCCCTTGAATGACGTTATTGAACGGGTGTCTGATTGAGATTAAATTTTTTTAACAGAGCGACGTACCGAATATCGTGCATCAATTTTGCTATACATCGTTTTCCATAAATTTGTCGTATGGTACGCAGACTACTCTAAATCTGTCCGACTGAAATTAAATTTAGCATAGGTTGCAGAAACACATGAATATGTTCCTTCGAGGGAACCCAAGTGGCGAAGGGTATCATATAGTCGGCCCAGTCCGACTTTACTACTTTCCTTACTGGTTTTAATATAATTTGCGACTACAAAAATACCAAATTACAGGGAATTCGGTTGAAAAATGCGCTCAAGAACTCCAAAACACCGAAATTTGAGGGTGTCTTATATGGGGGCTAGCCGAAAAAAATCGGTCTATATTTGCAATTTCTGGTTAAAAAAATTGGTACTCAATAAGAAACCATTGCACCAAATTTCAGCGAATTCGGGTAAAAAACGCCCTTAAAAATATCCCCAAAATACCGTAAATTGGGTGGTACCGTTATATGGGGGCTACCAGAAAAAGTTCACCGATATTTATAATTTTTAGTGGAGACATTTGGTACCCAAAAAGAACCCAATGTACCAAATTTCAGCGAATTCGGTTGAAAAGCGCGCTTAAGAACCCCAAAATATCGAAAATTGGGCGGTACCCTTACACAGAAAAAAAAAATTGTAACCATTTGATAAAAAATTCAAAAATCCAATTAAAATTTGATTGATTTTTCGCCGATAAAAATAATGTTCATATTTACAATCGCCGATAAAAAAAAATTGTAATCCCATTCGAAAATATTTTGATAAAGCAATTCTCATATATACTAAAAATTTTGTTGAATTTTATTTTGTTAATGGATAAAATATTTCTCATATTGACAATCTTGTTTATGAAATTATTATTATTATTTCAAATTAAATTTCTTGTAGTACGATACAAAACCTTTTAAACAGCAATTGCCGATTTTTACCCTTATTATTACAGCTCTCCCACAAAAATACCTCCAAATTTTCAGTATTTTAACGTCTTTAAACTAAATGTGTAGCTCTATACCGAATAAAAACTTATGTTTGTTATCCATCTTTTACAATCTATTCAACAAAGTACTTTGTAATAACGTAATAAAAAATAATATGGCATATTACAAGAAAAATTATTAAAAATTGTCCAACAAATTTAATATTTTTTTTGGTCAAACTCGTTTGTTGATGGTTTTTTTTGTCAATTGTTGGTGTTTGATAAACATTTCCGACTAGGTTTGAAATATGTTATCGACATCTTTTTGTCGAACGCTGATGAAGTTTTTAATCAAAAATTTCGGGGTGGCTTTTTTTTCTGTGTATATGGGAGCTATGCCTAAACGTGGACCGATAAAGTGCATCTTCGAACTTGACCTGCCTGCAGACAAAATACGACTCTATGCTAAATTTAGGCGATCTATCTCAATTCCTTCATAAGGTAGCGTGATTAAAACAGACGGACGGACAGAGAGACGGACATGGCTAGATCATCAGAATCAGAATTTTACCCTGATCAAGAATATATATACATTATGGGGTCGGAAATATATATTTCGATGAGTTAAAACCTGAATGACAAAATTAATATACCATCCATACTATGGTGGAGGGTATACAAATATAGAAAATCGGTGGGTATCATTATATGAAGGCTAGGTCTAAATACAGGTCGATATATATCATTCTCGAACCTGGCGTTCGAGCAAAATTGTGAATGGGGACTGTATATTAATCTGGACCTAATTGAAGAGCCAATTAGGTCCAAATATTTTGAAGCTATATGTAAACCTGAACCGATTTCAACAAATTTCAGTCCAATACTATCTGCAATATTTCATATAAAGCGGTTATTCATTTGCATGAAATTTGACGAAAGTATATATCGAAGCTATATCTATCTAGCTATGTATATCTGGAACTAACCGAGTACGCTGGGCATTATTGTGTCTCAATCGATCAAACCGTTGGACGAAACTAAATATGGGACCAATATGTATATCTCATCCGATTTAAATGAAACTTCACACACTCTATCCAAATTTGGTGTACCATTTACCTAAAATCAGACAAAACTATACATGGGACCTATATTTAAGTCTAAACCGATTTCAACACAATACAACAGAAATCAAACTCGACCTAGTTCATTACGCTGTGCAAAATTTTGTCTTAATCGGACAAATATTGGAAGTTTGGTGCACCATTTGGATAAAGTCGGGCGAAAATATATATGGGAGCTATATCTAAATCTGAACCGATTTTCTCCAATTTCAACAGCATGCGTCTTTGGCCCAAATAAATTTCATTCAATTCGGATAATAAATGTACTTTGTTTACAATTTAACATGGACCGGCAGACGGACGAACATGCATAAATCGACTTAAAAAGCGCTTCTATGCATATTCTCAAAATAAACCATTGGTATATCTCGATTCCTTTTGCCTATTACATACATAGTATACCACAGGGGGTGATGGGTATACAAAGGGGGTTATATGAGGACTACCCCTAAAAGGGGGAATAATAACAATTTTTGGGAGGGAGATTTGGCTACCACATACGACTACAAAATACTAAATTTCAGTGAATTCGGTTGAAAATCGTGCTCAAGAACCCCAAAATACCGAAAATTGGAGGGTACCCTTATATGGGGGCTACCCGAAAAAATGGAATTATATTTATAATTTTTAGTCGAGAGATTTGCTACGCAATAAGAGCCCAAAGTACCAAATTTCAGTGATTTCGGTTGAAAAACGGGCTCAAGAACCCCAAAATACCGAAAATTGGGGGTACCCTTATATGAGGGCTACCCGAAAAAAATGGACCTATATTTATAATATTTTGTGAATAGATTTGATACCCAATAAGAACTCAAAGTACTAAATTACAGCCAATTCGGTGAAAAAATCCGGTCAAAACCCCCCAAAAACTGAAAATTGGGTGGTACCGTTCTATGGGGGCTACCAGAATAAATGGACCTATTTTTATAATTTTTAGTGGAGAAATTTGGTATCCAAAAAGGACCCATTTTACCAAATTTCAGCGAATTCGGTTGAAAAACGCGCTCAAGAACCCCGAAATACTGAAAATGTGGGGGTTCCCTTATATGGGAGCTATTCCTAAACGAACTTGACCTGCCTGCAGACAAAAGACGACTCTATGCAAAATTTTGGCGTTCTATCTCAATTCGTTTAGACGCTAGAGTGATTACAGCAGACAGGGGAACAGACGGAAATGTTTAATTCGCCATAGAATTTTACGCTAATCAACAATATTATGGGGTCGGAAATAATTATTTCGACGAGTTTCAAACGGAAAATCAAATTATTATACTCTCCATACTGGGGTGGGTATAATAATTTTTACTTACCATATATGTTAAAACAGGACCCATTATTATGCGAGACCTAATGAGAATCAAGCATATCAGAAAGGATACAATTCGGTTGAAAACATGGATGAAATCCTAAAAATAACCTAACTTGACCCGCCTGCAAACGCGTATTTGCAAAATGAGCTTTGAAAAATATTCTTCGAAAAAAAAAACTCCACGTTTTTAACAATTTTCAAAAATCAAATCAATGCCTTTGAAACTACTAACGCTTAGATTGCCCTTGAAAAAATTATTACTGAACATAATTCTAGCTTAGATAAATCTTGAATAATAATTCTTCTTGAAAAATCACACGCTCAGATGAACAATGAGAAGAGGGTCTTGGAAATGGACCTTGAAAAATATAGAATTCGAAAAATATATATTTTTAAATAATTCACACTTAGATGGAGCTTGAACAAATCGTAAAAAATCCACTCTTAAATGGGCTTTGAAATAAATATTTGTCAAACATACGACACCTTTACAAGTCTGTATTATTAATATATTTATTATATGCCATATGTATCACAGCTGATTCTACTCATATTTCATTTATTCTCCTAGTTTGTTTTTTATCTCCATATTAATATTGATTATATAAATTTATTTAGTTTGCCAAAAAAAAGAAAACCCTTTCATATAACTATATTTCCTCTCTCATTTATTTCAGCAACTGATCTCTGGGCATGTTTAATGCATCAATTTGCGAAAGTAAATATAAAAGTCATAATGGATAATAAATTTTCCACAAATCGTGCAACAGCAGCAGCAACGCCAACAACAACATTTATAACCTTAAAACCATAAATTTTGTTGCTAACGAAGAATGAAAGAACAAACGAAATGAAAAACACCAACAGCAACAACAAAAGCAGCAACAATGAAACAAAATAAAAGTGAAGAAAAATTGTGCCAAGAAAATATTATTTTACACCATTTACCATTTTCCACATTACACCATTTATCTTGTGGCAGAACAACAACAACACAACAACTTTTGCAACAAACAAGCAAAGAGAGATTTTATATTCCCCTCAACACCTACACACTCAGGACCAACCAACAACAATGACTATTTATCGTCGTAGCAAATTGAATGGCCATTCTGTAAAATTCTGAACTACTTACTCTTGTGGCATTGGCACAATGGCAACCCGTATCCGAATAGTCAACAACCAGCCAGTCATCGGGCAGGCAGGCTGACTGGCATGCCTTAGCAACACTCGTTTCGTACTCAACAAATATAAATTGTAAGGATATATTTTATTATAGCTGAACTCCCAATTGCAATGCATTTGACAAATGATCCAAATGTTTGCAACCAGAGCTGGCATACACAGAGAGTGTCAAAAAAGGGTAACAACACTTAATATATAGGATTTACAGGATCTACCAACCCAAGGCGTGGATTTTAAAGAATATTTTCTCAAGGCTTTATACAAGGCGTGGATTTTTAAAGAATATTTTCTCAAGGCCTTATACAAGGCGTGGATTTTTAAAGAATATTTTCTCAAGGCCTTATACAAGGCGTGGATTTTTAAAGAATATTTTCTCAAGGCCTTATACAAGGCGTGGATTTTTAAAGAATATTTTCTCAAGGCCTTATACAAGGCGTGGATTTTTAAAGAATATTTTCTCGAGGCCTTATACAAGGCGTGGATTTTTAAAGAATATTTTCTCAAGGCCTTATACAAGGCGTGAATTTTTAAAGAATATTTTCTCATGGACAAAGATATGGGCGTGAATTTTTAAAGAATATTTTCTCAAGGCCTTATAAAAGGCGTGGATTTTTAAAGAATATTTTCTCAAGGCCTTATACAAGGCGTGGATTTTTAAAGAATATTTTCTCAAGGCCTTATACAAGGCGTGGATTTTTAAAGAATATTTTCTCAAGGCCTTATACAAGGCGTGGATTTTTAAAGAATATGGTCTAAGAAAAATATCCTCTTCGACTAAGTTTTACCTCCCACCATCTGTGAGTTCAACCCATAGTTCAAAAAACACTAAATCCCTTATAGTATATCCCGTATAAATTACTAAAGCAATAAATATATTTACACTAAGGATATGAAATAGCACAACACACACACAAACAAAAAGATATACGGTCAAAATAATAAATGACATTTGAGTTAACAAAGTGAATGAGTGAACTAAACTAAGCTGTTCCGTATATATCAAGACCAAAAATGTCTGGATGAATGTTCGCAACTGCCAGCCCCACATCCTTTTCTGGCATATACGAAACACATCCGAATGGGATATTGCTGAGATGCTAGCTATGGTTGTTTTATGGCAGCTGCAGCTGTTATGTGCTGACGTCGACATATACCAAGGCAGCAAGCAGGGCAGCAGAAAGAGCTGCAACAGCAGCAGCAGTCATCAAAATAACAAATAACATCGTCTCACAAAATTGATTGCATGTCATTAATTTTCATTTCAAATTACACTACCACTATGTCTTCCGGCGCGCCAAGTTAACGCTCTTGCCGTTTACTTGCACACATACACACTTACATACATAAACTTTCACACAGCATCTTTGAAATTGACATTGAAACATGCCACATTAATGCTGCGCGCCAACCCGTAAAGCAACAGCACATGGAGCACACACAAACACAACTAGAAGTGTGCTAACGGAGAAGTTGTCAGTTTAACCGGATCCGGGGCCAAAGGGAACACCACAACATCAGCACTACTAGACACCATCACTTGATGTCATCTATGAAATTGAATGCCATAGCTGCTGCTGCATGCCTTCACCAGTCGTTCGCTTTTCTTATTCTACTTTATTTGATTTCATCAGTGTGGTAAATCTAGAAAGAATTGGAGGGCGGGTGCAATAATTTGGAAAAAAATTTGGAGTAACTATGGGCGCGGATTTTTTAAAAATAGTTTTATGGGGCCAAATATGGGCGTAAATTTTTTAAAAATAATTCTTAAGGTATCACCCATAGACGTGGGTGATCCCCACGTGATAAAAGTAATTTTTAAAGGTTCACCCATGGGCGTGGATTTTTTGCAAATTATTTTAAGGCATCGCCCATAGGCGTGAGCTTTTAAAAATATTTTTAAGGCATCACCCATAGGCTTGGGTTTTTAAAAATATTTTTTAAGGCATCACCCATAGGGGTGGGTTTTTAAAAATATTTTTTAAGGCATCACCCATAGGCGTGGGTTTTTAAAAATATTTTTTAAAGCATCACCCATAGGCGTGGGTTTTTAAAAATATTTTTTAAGGCATCACCCATAGATGTGGGTTTTTAAAAATCATTACTCCCATTTTTTATTCGATTTATACCAACCTTCAAAAGCAATAACTCCAAACGCCATTTATTCCTGAACATAATGCAGCTTAAGGCCACATCATGCTCTGCTTTTCTTCCAGATCTGACACATACACATCCAGACTTACACCAAAATGGCAAAAGATTTATGTGGTGTTACTGGTTTGTTACTGCTGACTCGTCTATTTGCGTTGTTGTTGTTTGTTACGCTTTTCCTCACAATTTTCATTTTCCTCGATTGCCAACAACAAATAAACAATATGGTCTTGGAAAACGAAAATCTATGACCATGGTAAGCTTCTCCACTCTACTACTCACTCGCTTGCCCCAAACATCATTTGTCTGGCAATTGCTTTGGCTTGCCGCTCAAGCCAACTCAGCCTTTTCCCAAACTCGTACATCTTCTTCTTCGTCGTCGTCGTTGTTGCTGTCGACATTGAGGTCGTCCTCGTTGTTGTCTTCTTCTATTCATCTACTTCGACTATCGTTTGTGCGCCTCATTTCATTTCATCCTTAACAGACAATGTCTGATTTTGGTCTAGTATTTTATTCTGATTCGGCTTTTGGCTTTAGCTGTCGTCCAATTGGAAAGAGTAGCCAACTGAAAGTGTAATAACATGACATGGTTAATGGCTGACAGGGCTCTTCTGCTCGTTCGTTCGGTCGTTCGCATCGCATCAGTCCGTGTGCATGCAAAAGTTTTTCATTTTGAAATAATTTATTTCTTTCTTGCTCAGAGATTGTTATTTATGGACGATTAAGGAAACGGAAATTGTATGGTAAGATTTAATTTGTGTGTGTTTTATGGGGTAGACAAATAAAGATAAGGAGATGGGAAGGTAGGATAAGAGAATACATAAAATGGGTATGAAGGGCTGAAAGGTGTAGATTTAGAAAGAAAATTTTTTCCAGGACCATTATAGGCGTGGCATTTTAAAGAATATTTTTCTAGATCTAAGTCAAGGCGTGGATTTTTTAAAGAATAATTTATCAAGGACTTACATAGGCGTGGATTTGTTAAAGAATATTATTTCAAGGTTTCAAGGCCTTCGACAAGGCGTGGATTTTTAAAGAATATTTTTTCAAGGCCTAAGACAAGGCGTGGATTTTTAAAGAATATTTTTTCAACGCCTCTTATAAGGCGTGGATCTGCAAAGAATATTTTCTCAAGGCCTCTTATAAGGCGTGTATCTTTAAAGAATATTTTTTTCAAGGCCTCTTATAAGGCGTGGATCTTTAAAGAATATTTTTTCAAGGCCTCTTATAAGGCGTGGATCTTTAAAGAATATTTTTTCAAGGCCTCTTATAAGGCGTGGATCTTTAAAGAATATTTTTTCAAGGCCTCTTATAAGGCGTGGATCTTTAAAGAATATTTTTTCAAGGCCTCTTATAAGGCGTGGATCTTTAAAGAATATTTTTTCTAGGCCTAAGACAAGGCGTGGATCTTTAAAGAATATTTTTTCTAGGCCTAAGACAAGGCGTGGATTTTTTATAAAGGATATTCTTAAAGACCTCAATTTCATTAGTTTGCAAAGTTTTCCCAGGAAAATTTTTGCACATATTTTCCAATCCCCACCAAAATGTATTACATAGCTCATCACTTTAACACACACCCAAGTGACTGCCATCACACTTGCTACTGACACATCATATTTCGTTGCAATGCGTTGCGGAAAAGTTTTGAAATTGTGTTAAGTGTAAACCTGTCAATCGTTTAAACTTGTCAACAATCTCGTTTACTATGCACCCGACTTGCTTGCTTGCAGTCAAACGGAAGGAAATACTTGCGGTTATGCCACCTTAATCGACACTCGATTTACTTGTTTTGCCAGCAACTCAAACTTATTTCCATAGACGCCGTAAAACACAAAATCAACAAAAATACGAACACACACACCCACACATACACAATACCGAGCAAACGAAATGCAATGAGATTATGGTAAAAGGATATATAGAGAGAAATTTGCATATTTATTTTGTGTGTACATGTGTTGGTG
>NW_026878720.1:0-24594 GCF_032173495.1 Musca vetustissima | reverse complement strand
ATTGTGCTAGGTCAGTTTTCTCACGGAAAACTTAAAGATTACATCGCTACACTTTTCCCTATATACATGCTACGCAAATGTAGATTCTACGATCTACATTCCGGAACTTCGTCCCAGTTGACTAGTGTTATTTTTCTAATAAAAATGTACACGCTTTACGAGCAAACTTCAAATACAGTCCACTACTCTCGCAGAGTCATACATTTTCAATAACACATCTGGTCACTTTCAGTTTCTTCTATTCACTTGTCACGCAAATGTCTCAAAATTGTTCCTCTATTCATTTGTCACGCAAATGTCTCAAAATTGTTCCTGTATTCATTTGTCACGCAAATGTCTCAAAATTGTTCTACGGGTTTACGACCTCTTATATCGATTCTAAATAAAATAATCTTCTGCAGGCATATTTGTGAAATGAAATATAATACACTGATGTTACGCATCTTTCATAATTACAAATACTTCCACATCGTGGAAATAACGTCGAATAGTAGAGGTGCACTCGGGATTTTCATACGGAAAACGGTACTATATAAAAGTTGTTGCGCAAATAATTATCATAGTCCATATCTCGAGTCGTCTTTTGCAACCTCTTTACTTTTTCGCGTAATGAAAAATGACCATTGATGGTCGCGAAAGAGTCACGTGTTATGGGACTACGATAATTACAAAACGACCTACGGTTTTTACTGGTCATTCTGGCCATACATATAATAATTATAATCCTCATCGTTTGGTTATCACATCCTCTCTATTTTCACAGAAGATGGAAAATTTAGGTACGACGGCTGCGGTACCCCCGATATTGAAGACGACGTCCTCATGTCCGATGAGGAAAGGAAACTAGTGTACGCCCTTCGGGTCCCACGAAGCTGCTTCTCCATCGGAGAAAAATTATTTAAAATCCGTCGTCGACGGTCCCTGAAGGTCCTTCACGAGAACCGGTGGTGTCGCCACCTCTTTCGGCACACTGTCGAAAGAACCAGAGTTCGAAAAGAGCGTGTATAATGTTGTCCCAACAAATACAGCCTCTAAACGTCCGTCCGTTCATTTATCATGGCCTTCGGCTCCCAGTCCCTACAAAGTTACGGAAATGCTCTCAGCGAGAGTCATTGGTTTGGGACATATCGTTGCTCCTTCGGAGTCCATGTCCGTGCGGCTTAAGGAATATCATGCTGGCTTGCAACTTACCGATTCTCGGTTCAACGAAGCTGCGACGGTCAGCATGATACTAGGCCCAGAGGTTCAAAACAATGAATAAAGCCACAAAACTTATTCTAGCCCTGGTTTCCATGTAGCATTTCATCATCAAGCGATGGTCAATCTTCAATTGCCTAGCCGCAAGACTCTGCGAGTCTTTGATTAAAAAAAAGTTAACGGATCAGATCTTGACGAGACATTGCACGATCCTGCTCGTCGAGCAAAACTTTAGAATTAATATGTTTTTCGAAAAAATTCTAAAAAAAGAGAAAAAGAAAAAAAATAACAAACGAAACATTACCTACATATATTCATTTTGCAACATAGCAAGATGTTGCAACGCGGGCGGCAATGTTTAATTTGAAATATAATTTCATTCGAATTAAAGTAAATTCTAATCCATCGTTATATCTTGTTCACAACCTTTATATACGTCTTTGAGTATTTCGTACTAAAGACAAAAGGTAGTAGCAAAATATAACGAGTAGCTTTGTCAAAGCGCCGCTTTGTGACATCTTAGCTTTTAATTAACACTCGTTCATTGCTTCACGACCAAAAAGCATCAAATCCTGTAGCAAAAAAAAAAACATAAACTAAATCTACGTTTGGTAAAAAATTCTAAAACAATTGTGTTTTTATTTCTATATTTTCATATTTTGCATCAACGCAATCATTGGCCCTTCGAACCGGATTCCACTAAAAAGCCCCTAACCTTTACAAGGAAAGCGTACAACGACAACGTCGTCGCAAACAGTTCTGATTGAACAAAATTTTGTACAGAGTACTGAATTAGGTCTAGATTGATAAATGCCAAGATTTAGCTCCCATATATAGTTTCGATTTTTTGTAAATGGTGCACCAAACTCTTAATATTGGTCTGATTGAGACAAAATTTTGCACAGAGTACTGAATTTGATCCAGATTGATGTATACGAAGTTTCTCTGGAAACGGTTCAGACTTATGGGCCGATTACGGATGGCAACCATCGTTTAGTGGCGTTGCCAGTTGCCAAATTTGAATTATGGATGGCAACTGTTGTCAACTTCCGTTGCTTCAAAAAGAATTTTTCGGCAACCATTTGCAGTTTATAATAACTGAACTTTGTAGGCTTCTCATAATGGTTAATATTACATGAAAAGAACAATTTGAGGTCCTTATTGCCCGGATGGAATCACACATGTAGCACGCGGCGTGTGGACTTTTGGTCAAACCAAAGCCACTATCGATGATGTGTGGAAGGCCATTTCAGAAGACCTTAAATGAATGGCAGAAAGTGGCGAAAATCTTCTTTTGGGTCCATGATATGTACGTGTGTATAATCAATACATCCGACAACACCCTGTAACTTTATTTTCGAATAGAAAAATTTTATTCTTCCCTTTTTCCTCCTCTATGGGACTTTTGAAAACTTACCTCCACAAAAATCATCAGAACTGCACACATTTTTAAGAGAGTAGGAATTGCTGTTGACCGCCAGGCTTTTCGGAAATCAGGGTTTAAGGCTTCAACTATGTACACAACGGCATCTTTTGGTAGTCGACGTCTTCAAGCTAATATGAGCTGTTGATTGAACATTTCTCTAAACGTCAGCATCTACTCACAGAACTGATGGTATCTCTTAAATGCCTTCTAATAAATGACACACCTTGAACATAATTTTCATCATCAAAAAATAGTTCCACTGGGCTTATCATCACATATAGTTAGTTTTTCTGAAATATTTTATTCATTTTTTGTTTGTTTACAATATTTCTAGTTGAAGAAGTATCAAAACAGTCTTATCGGCGGCAACTGAGAAAAGTTGATATTCATAATGTTAAGTTTTATTTCAGTGGCGTTGCCAGTTAAAATCGTAACTGGAGTTTGGTTGCTTTCCATAATCGACCCATTAGATATAGCTCTCATATATAGTTTCGTCCAATTATATGTAAATCGTGCAACAAACTCCCAATATTTTCGCGATTGGGATACAATTTTGTATAGCGAATGCTATTGAGTCAAGAATGACGCGCATTAATGTTTGTTTATATTTTGATATAGGTCTTATGTATTTTTGTCCGATTTTATGTAAATGGTGCACCGAAGAGCCTATGTTTTTTTCGATTTACACGAAATTCGGTAGAGGGTATTAACTTGAGTTTAGAGTGATGTGTATTGAAGTTGCAAAGAAGTATGTTACAGTTGCTCAATTAGGTCAATGTTTACATATAGCTCCCATACATAATTTTGTTCGATTTCATACAAATGACACACCAAAGAATCGAAGTCTGTCCGTTTGACATGCTGTTTTTCAGTGATTTTAGAAATTTATGTGTATGGGTTTTTTAATTGGATCAAATATCTATGTAGATTACAAATTTAATTTCGCCGGATTCCACCTGTTCTATCTATACGATATTGTACATATTTTCATCTTTTGTCTATACCCAAAGTGGTGAAGGGTATCTTATAGTCAGCTCTATGAAGTTAAAAATTTGGCAAGATATTTATATGTTGGCTGCATCTGTCATTGATTTTTATTAAAATTCCGGACGTTTTACCTTTCTATGGACTATAATGATAATAATACTAATAATAATAACAATAATAATACTATATAAACTAATAATAACCCGTTCCCATTAATCCCATTTTAAATAGTGATGATTCTAATGGATTCATAGATTAACAATACATATGAAAAAGTCTTTCAAATAAAAACAAGTGAAAATAGCGTTAAGTTCGACCGAGCCGAACTTTGGATACCCTCCACCATAAAAATACTGAAAAATTTTTGAAATGAAAATATGGTAAAAATACATAACACGACTATTCTACCAATCGATTGTTGTAAAACAAATATAAATTTCAGCATTTCCCTAAAATCTGATAACCTTAAAATGTTGACATATATTATTAACGCATGGTAGGGCAAAACATGTGTATAAAATCCTGAAAATACTCAAATTTATATGAGGCATAATAAAGCGGGACCAATAGTGGCAGCATTGTGTAGAAATTAGCGAGTATTTCGAAGCTAATATTTTAGTTCTGAATCTGAATAGGTAGGATGTTTTATATAGGACCTGGGCCTAAATGCGGGTCCTCACGTTCCAGTTTTTATGTCGATAACCTCCGATAGAAAATGATTAAAACATATGGCTAAATCGAGTAAATCGTTTAAGAATTCCATACTATATAGGTTATGAACTGAAACTTCGTCAACAGAATATCCCCCATTCTAATGTGGAATACAGCTTTATGGGGATAACCCCAACACACGGAACAAATCAGCTTACTATTTTAATATATGGGAACTTATATGGGGACTACCCTCAAAATACCGAAGATTGGGGGTACCCGTATATGGGGGCTACCAGAAAAACGGACCTATATTAAAAATTTTTAGTAGAGAGATTTAATACCCAATAGGAACTCAAAGTACTAAATAACAGCCAAAAATGCGACCATAGTCCCCAAAATTCTGAAAATTGGGGGACCGTTATAGGGGGGCTACCAGAAAAAGTGGATCGATATTTTTAATTTTCAGTTTAGATATTTGGCATTCTTGTAAGAACGCAATGTACCAAATTTCAGCGAATTCGATTGGAAAACGCGCTCAAGAACCCCAGAATATCGAAAATGAGGGGGACCCTATACCTAAAAGTGGACCGATATATCCCATCTTCGAACTTGACCTGTCTGCAGACAAAAAACGACTCTATGCTAAATTTTGGTGATATATCTCAATTCGTTTAGACGCTAGAGTGACTACAACAGACGGACATGCTTAAATCGTCATAGAATTGTATACTTATATGGTCAAGAATATTTATACTTTATAGGGTCGGAAATGATTATTTAGATGCGTTACAAACGGAAAAGCAAGATTAATATACCCTCCATACTATGGTGGAGGGTGTAAAAAAGGGGGTTATGTGGGAACTACCCCAAAAAGGTGTATATCAACAATTTTTTGTAGGGAAATTTGTTACCATATACGACTAAAAAATACGAAATTTTTGCTAATTCGTTTGAAAACCTCAAGAACCTCAAAATAGCGAAAATTGGGGGTACCCTTATATGGGGGCTACCAAAAATTGGACCTATATTTATAATTTTTGGTGGAGATATTTGGCACCCAATCAGAACCAAATGTACCAAATTTCAGCGAATTCGGTTGAAAAACGCTCTCAAGAACCCCATTGGGGGGACCTATATTTATAATTTTTAGTGGAGACATTTGCTACCCAATAAGAACTTAGAGCACTAAATTCCAGCCAATTCGGTTGAAAATTACGATGAAAACCCCCAAAATACTGCGAAATTAGAGGGTACCGTTATATGGGGGCTACCAGAAAAAAATGGACCGATATGTATAATTTTTTGTAGAGAAATGGGGTACCCAATAGCAACTCAATTTACCAAATTTCAGTGAATTCGGTTGAATAACGCGCTCATGAACCCCAAAATACGGAAAATTTCGGGGTACCCTTATATGGGAGCAATGCCTTAACGTGGACCGATATATCCCATCTTCGAACTTGACCTGCCTGCAGACAAAAGACGACTCTGTGCAAAATTTTGGTGATTTATCTCAACTCGTTTAAACGCTAGAATGATAACAACAGACGGACGGACAGACGGACATGCTTAGATCGTCTTAGAATTTTACGCTGATCAAGAATATATATACTTTATAGGGTCGGAAATGATTATTTCGATGAGATACAAACGGAAAAACATAGTTAATACAGCCTCCATTCTATGGTGGAGGGTATAAAAATTATTTCTATAAATGATTTCATGGAAACAAATGTAACATCACGTTCATACAGACGTTTGTTGTGTTTTATGTGTTCGTAGTAATACCATTTACCAAACGTTTAGTGCAACACGTGTCAAATGGACGAAACGGCTTACACACACTCCCGTTGATCTTTCAGAGAATTAATGGATAATCGGTTGAGAATGTCGTTGACATTAAAAATTAATGTTAATAGTTATAGATGGGCAGTGGGTAAATACCCAAAGGGTAAATACCCGGTAAATTGGGTAAATACCCGGTTAATTAGGTAATTCGTGGGAATTTATTTGGGTATTTACTATATTGAATCGGTAATACAACATTTTACACCCTATTTCCGGGTTTCTGTTATCAAATCGATTTAGAATGGATTTACGATACTTTAATACCCAAAAATTGGGTATAAACTCATTAACTGCCGAACAACTTGACATAGGCGGCCAAAATTTTGCACACATGTTTCTAATGTCAAAGCAAATATAGAAATCCAACATGGGGTCTCTGGGTCCATGTTTTGATATAGCCCCCATATAACGGTATCTCCCGATTTAAGGTATTTTTTACCTATTAAACACATTTTAAGGCGAAATTGGCTGTGATTTGGCACAGAGTGTTCTTTTTGGGTACCAAATGTCCATGCAAAATTTTATGTATGTAGGTCCACGTTTACTGGTAGCCCCCATATAACCGTATCTCCCGATTTAAGGTATTTTTTGCCTATTAGACACATTTTAAGGCTAAATTGGCTGTAATTTGGCACAGAGTGTTCTTTTTGGGTACCAAATGTCCATGCAAAAATTAAGGTATGTAGGTCCCCCATACAAAGGTACCCCTATTTTGAGTATTTACCCAAAAATTGGGTATAAACTCATTAACTGTCGAACCACTTGACATAGGCGGCCAAAATTTTGTATTCATGTTTTTAATGCCAAAGTAAATATAGAAATCCAAAATGGGGTCCATGGGTCCAAGTTCTGATATAGTCCTCATATAACCGTACCTACCGATTTTACGATCGAATTAGTTATAATTTGGCATAGTGAGATTTCTTTTTGCAAAAAATATTCATGCAAAATGTGGTTTCTGACACAAATGGTTTAAAATCAACATTATTCCCTGTATGGGAAAATGGGGTCTTCAAAACACACATTAAATAGTTCGGCTGTTAAAATGTTTATAAATATATATAAATACCCCAAAATCAGGACCGTTATATAGGACCGACAACGTGGACGAGCGTAAACAATTGGTACTAATAGAGAACTCTCTGAGCCAAATTCCAGCCAGTCAAATTGGTTAATAGATAAAAATTACCTAAAATCGGGAGCTACAGTTATATGAGGGCTATATAAGAACTTGGACCCAGGGGCCCCATGTCGGATTTCTATATTAGCTTTGGCAGTAGAAACATGTGTGGAAAGTTTTGGCCGCCTATGTCAAGTGGTTCGGCAGTTAATAAGTTTATACCCAATTTTTGGGTAAATACTCCAAATTGGGGTACCTTTGTATGGGGCCTACCCGTAAACGTGGACCTACATACCTAAATTTTTGCATGGACATTTGGTACTCAAAAGGAACACTCTGTGCCAAATTACAGCACGTCTTTAAAGTATCGTAAAGCTATCCATTCTAAATCGATTTGATAACAGAACCCCGGAAATAGGGTGTAAGATGTTGTATTACCGAGTCAATATAGTAAATACCCAAATAAATACCCGCAAATGGGTATTTACCCGGTATTTACCCACCCCTTGGGTATTTACCCGGTAAATACCATCTCTATTAATAGTCAATTGTAAAATGCTCCGGTAATTAAATAATTACAATTTTTAAATGAATTGTTGAAAAATGGAGGAAGAAGAAGAGATAATAATAATGAGTCTTTTTATTTGTGCACGGGTTGTTTAAATTAAGATTGTAATAGAAAGACTATTAAGGGAATATACAACAGTAGAAGTTTTAAATGGATAAATTTTATTTCAATGTGGAAAGTATGAAATCGAGACCATATCAAAACACTGTAAACAACAGCATGGTATTGCCAAACTAAACAGTTTTCCAGCAAAAGGTGGTACTTGGAATTAAGTTATTACTTTAAATTTTTGTAATTTTTTAATAATTTACAAGTGATCAACCATTAAGGAAAGGACAAAAGTCGAACTCGGTCGACTTTATGAAACCCTACACCACTTTGGGTATATAAGTGGTGTGGTCCCAGCATTGATATTGTTATATATAACTTTTTTTAGTCGTATGAGTACCAAAATAACATCTATTATTCCGGATAGATGTATAACATTTAAAGGTCGCACTTAAACCTTATACGCAGAACAGTTGGATAACAATTTTATTCAAAAATGACTAGAATATCACCTTATTTGACTTTAAACCACAATTTAATACCTCAAAATACGAAAATATATTAACACCCAACCAAAAAGGTAATGTAATTTTAATTTTAGCGCATTACGACAACGACAGGTCGTAATGTAAAGTCGCCAGCATTGTGGGTTTTCACTAAAATTAACAGAAAATAACAAAATATAATAAAATCTCATGACATTTTATTGCGACAGAATACTTAGCACAGTAATGAAAATACAAAAATCTTCTTTGAGTTTGACTTTAATGAAAGAAATAATAAGAAATACGATGTAATTGTTTGCGTTCATTTTATGACCACAGGTCAAGGTTGAATAAAATACACAAGATTTCTTTATAGAAAAACGACGAAGCGACGGAACGAAAAACCTTTTTGTAAATGAATGAAGCAAACAATGGTAGCCCGGACTAACCATGGGCTATGAAGATGAAACATAAATTTATATGAATAAGAGAAAATAGGAAGTGCTTTAAGATTTCTATTAGGAACTATTACATATTTTGACATTGTTACATATCTATTATTTAATAGTAGTAAAGGTACGAGCAATTTTCAGAATTTTGGAAACGTTTTTTACCCAAAGTTGGTGTAATTTGATTATTTAGTTTTTACAAAATCAAATTATTTTTGAGTTTTAAATTATTTTCAATATCTCAGCAAAAAAGTAAGTATCTACTCAGTTTGAAAATGTCTCTGTTCTTTTGGTAATTCCCAGATTCAATAATTGTACAACATTTTGTAACATTTTAAACTCAGGATTCTAGCCTTCCACAAGATATATCTGTAAGATATACGAATCGGAAGAAATTAAATGTGTAAACTGCATGTAAACTTTTTGACCTAATTTATGCAGCTGCAATTCTGAAATCTACGAAAAATTGCATGTCAATTGGGCATATTTGAGTTCTTTGGTGTACCATTTGTATGAAATGTTAATCTGGACGTATTGAACCAACCATTGTTTTTGCAGCACAGTACGTTGTCCAAAATTTATCTCGATCTGCGAAACACTTACTTTTTGGTGGTTATATCTACATCTGAATATATTTTACAAAATCCAATACGTTATTCTCGGTTCAATTTCAAACAAAGTCGTGCCCATCGGACAAATTTTAGTTATTTTGTACACCATTTAGATGAAATGGTATGAAAATATATATAGAGTATATACCTAAGTTAACTGAGTGCACAATTTGCATAAAATCTAACTGAAATATATATGGGAGATATATCCAAATCTAAACCGATTTCAACAAACCTTAACACAAAACATTCTAGAGTAAATTTCATACCCGCTACCAAATTTCGTGTATTTGGAACAAACGCAGGCTCTTCTGTGCACGATTTACATAAAACTGGGTGAAAATAAAAACGGGATATACCTAAATCTGAACCGATTTTTACAAAGCTTTGCACACATCACTCTAAACTCAATATATATATATATATATACATATATATATATAAAGGAGCTGTATTTACATCTAAACCGATTTTAACAAAACTTCACGATGTGCCAAATTCTGTATCAATCGGACAGCCCTTTTTAGTTTGGTGCTCAATTTACAAAAATTTTACGAAATTATATACCCGGACCCAACTTGGAAGGTTGGTGCAACATTTATATAAAATCGGAAGAAAATATATATGACAGATATATCTAAATCTGAACCCATTTCTACAAAAATTGACGCAAGTTATTCTACACCCAATTCATTAAAGTGAGCGGAGCAGTATAGTCGGACGGGGCCGACCATATGATACCCTACACAACTACCACGGAACTCAAATTTTCTGCGGATGTTTATTCAGAGCCTGGGCAATACTTGGTGATATTGGCATCCTCTTGCCCGATTAGAGGTAAACAGCACCTCTTCCTCACACTGACATATTTTCCGAATATTACGAGTATTCAGTACAGCTATTGTCCAGATACCCTTCACCGTGGGTTGTGTTGTGATGTTCGGCTTTCATTTGTGGTCTATAGATCGACTCGAAAGTAACACAAAAAATTAAGTTTTCGGTCCACTTCATTCCAAAATTATTATCTGATCATCTCCGAAAATTATAGGCGTTGTCCTTGACCATAACTGGAACCTCATAGAACATTTCAAAGCGATCAGCGCTATAGTTCCGCTCTCTAGAGTGATAATGGGTTACTAAATAATATACGAATATTTAAATATTTAGGTGTAACTTCCACATCAGAGCACATGCAACAATATAATTGGTTTTAATTTAAAGGTCAACCACTCCTCTTGGATATAATATCAACTTCTCGGGTGTACGTCCTTCAGGGGTAAATATATACGCTATAGAACAAAAATTTTGTCATTATTCACACAAAAGTCAGGGTCCATTTGACCCGCTAAATATTAACCGATCTTTATCCAAACAGGCATGCTTATTCTTTGGCCTGATACCCTTGTCCATGCAAAATTTCACGATGTTCGGGCCATTATTGCGGCCTGTGGAGCGACCAGAAAAACCTACAAAAATAAAGTTTTTGGTCCATTTCATCCCCTAAATATTAATCGATCTTTCACAAAAACAATAGGGGTCTTCATTGCCACAACCCATACTACATGCAAAATTTCGTGAAGATTGGTCCATAACTGTGGCCTGTAACGTGTTTACAAATTATAATGGACAGACGGACAGACGGACGGACACACATGTCTAGATCGACTCAGCTAGTCGAGATATGACGATTCGTATACTTAAAGGTGGGTCTAGGACCAATATTTCGCGGCGTTACAAACTTTTGGGGCTGCACAAAGCTATAATACCCTGACAACATAGTTGTGTAGGGTGTAATGACAACATAGTTGTGTAGGGTATAAATATGTAAAATTTCGAATTATTAAAATTCAAATAATTATTGGGAGTTTGGTGCACTGTTTAATTAAAATCGGACGAATATGTTATATCTAAATTTAAACCGATTTCAACACCATTTCAGATAACATATTTTGTTGTTAATTTAGAATTCTGTGCAAAATTTTGTCTCAATCGGACTCACCTTGGGAGTGTACCATTTACATAGAATATTTTATCTAAATCTGAACCGATTATGGGAGCTATATATAAATCTGGGCCGATCCTTTAATTTCAGTAAGGTTCGTCCTTGGGCCAAATAAGTGTCCTGTTCCAAAATTCATCCAATTCGGGTCATAAATGCAACCTATACTTTGTTCAGAAGAATACATGGACGGACGCATAGATGGATATGCATAAATGGATTTAGAAAGTGATTGTAAATATATTCTCAAAAAGAACCATGTGTCTGCCTCGATTCCTTCTGCTAGTAATAACAAATGTACCACAGAGTAGTGAAGGGTATAAAAAGTCGTTAAGTTCTGCTGGTCCGAACTTTTTTAGGCTCTACAGTTATATGGGGCTATCCTAAAAAGGCAACCCATGAACCCATATGTCTCATTTTCATCCTAGGAATAATAGAAATATATTTTAAAATTTCCAATGCATAATTTATTGCGTGCTTGTTAAACAGGCGGACGGACTGACAGAAGTAGGAAAGTTATCATACCAACAAATGTTTCCATTGCAGTATACAATCCAGAAGCGAGAAAAGCAGCAACACGCCTTTATTCACTCAGACAAACCAGTAACATATTATTTTCTTTTGTTAATAGTCACAATCTTCTGCCAACATAAATGTATGTTACAACAATTAAAATGTTTACATTTTACACTTAGATAGAATTAATTAATATTTCTAATAAGGATTTGAGAAAATACAAGTTTTTTTTTTAATTTTCATTAGCTTCCGTATAGTTTTTTTACTGCTATATACTTTTGTTATTTTCTCATGCATCCATTTATTATTTCGAAACATCTATAACGTTACTTCCACTATGAAACATTAAAGCATTTAACAATTCTCCGTTTAATCTAAGCACTACTGCCCCCAATAAATGAAATAACATGCCAACAGACAAAAATAAGTCACTCAAGTACTACCTGAACAACATAAATGGTTAGTAATCACTTCAATGTTTTAAATTTTTCCCTGAAACAGACAGTGACTTTTACATTTGGATTATGATTGAAAAACCTTTTGAGACTATGCATAGAATCACTTTCTGAGTCGATTTATGCACGTCCGTCCGTCCATCTGTTGATGTTAAATTGTAAACAAAGTACAGGTTGCATTTATCATTCGATTTGGATGGAATTTGGTCCCATAGGTCACTTGTTTGGCCAAAGGAATCCTATCCTACTGAAATTGGGAAAAATCGGTTCAGATTTAGATACAGCTCCCATACATAATTTCGTGCGATGGTGTGTACCAAAGTCCCTTTCAATTCGCACGAAATTTGGCATAGCGTAAAGAATTAGGTCTAGAATGATGTGTGTTCAGTTTCGTGAAAATCGGTTCCAATTTAGATATAGCTGCCATATATAATTTCGTCCGATTTAGGGTAAATGGTGCGCCAAAGACCCTAAATATATTTCGATTTGCACGAAATTTGGCATAGCGTACTGAATTGAGTCTAGAATGATGTGTGCTAAGGTGCGCCAAAGTCCCTAAATATTTTCGATATGCACGAAATTTGGCACATCGTACTGAATTGAGTCTATAATGACGTGTGCCAAGTTTCGTGAAAATCGTTTCATATTTAGATATTGCTGCCATATATATTTTCGTCCGATTTAAGGTAAATGGTACGCCAAAGTCTCTGAATACCTTTCGATGTGCACGAAATTTGGTATAGCGTACTGAATTGAGTTTATAATAATTTGTGCTAAGTTTCGTGAAAATCGGTTAAGATTTAGATATGGCTCCCATACATATTTTTCCGATTTAAAAGAAATGGTGCACCAAAGTTCTTATATATCTTTCGTTCAATTTCATGCCAGTGTTCTTTCTAAAAAGCGACGTCTGTTAGGAGACTATGTAGAATATACTCAAAGTGATGAAGGGTACCATATAGTCGGCACCGTCCGACTGTACTACTTTCCTTACTGTTTTTTTAGCCTTTTGTATTAACTGAAAAAAACAGTTTTGCTATCAATTGTTTATTAGGCTGGAGGTCCAGATTTGTTATTGGGAAATTTGTTTGTGAACATAATTTATAGTATTTAATTTACGATGTATGTCTTATTATGGGGTGAAAAATTGTTACTTATCGTTGCAATTAATTATTATCTGTTAATATTTTATGACAATACTGTTATATTCGAATATGATTCAAAATCGGTACAGGCTAATCACCAAATATCTTTTCCTTTTCTTCAGGTACAAGAAAAAATAAAGGGGAAAACAATCAATTGTTCAATTTGCTTGAATCTTAATTTGAAATCCTTTTTTTTATCCTTCACCACACTGTGGTACAGGGTATTATGTCTTTGTGCATATGTTTGTAACAGGCAAAAGGAAACGAGATAGACACATGGTTCCTTTTGAGAATATGCATAGAATAACTTTCTAAGTCGATTTATGCATGTCCGTCCGTCTGTCTGTCCATGTTAAATTGTAAACAAAGTACAGGTCCGAATTGGATGAAATTTGGCATAGGTCACTTATTCGGTCCAAGGACGAACCCTATTGAAATTGGGAAAAATCGGTTCAGATTTAGATATAGCTCCCATATATATATATATTTAACCGATTTAATGTAAACTGTCCCTATATATCTTTCGATTTGCACGAAATTTGGTACAGCCTAATCATTTAGGTCTAGAATGATGTCTGCCAAGTTTCATGAAAATCGGTCCAGATTTAGATATAGCTCCCATATATAGTATCGTCCGATTTCATGTAAATGGTGCACCAAAC
Source organism: Musca vetustissima (assembly GCF_032173495.1). Classification (NCBI taxonomy): domain Eukaryota; kingdom Metazoa; phylum Arthropoda; class Insecta; order Diptera; family Muscidae; genus Musca; species Musca vetustissima. Next base: position 10,424 of record NW_026878720.1, on the reverse strand, counting down.
TCCCTATATATCTTTCGATTTGCACCAAATTTGGCATAACGTACTGTATTGAGCCTAGAATTATGTCTGCCAAGTTTCGTGAAAATCGGTCTAGATTTAGATATACCTCCCATATATAGTTTTGTCCGATTTCATGTAAATGGTGCCCCAAAGTCCCTATATATCTTTCAAATTGCACGAAATTTGGCATATCGTACTGAATTAAGCCTAGAGTGATGCCTGCCAAGTTTCGAGAAAATCGGTCCAGATTTAGATATAGCTCCCATATATAGTTTCGTCCAATTTCATGTAAATGGTGCCCCAAAGTCCCTATATATCTTTCGATTTGCACGAAATTTGGCATAACGTACTGAATTGAGCCTAGAATGATGTCTGCCAAGTTTCGTAAAAATCGGTCCTGATTTAGATATAGCTCCCATATATAGTTTCGTCCGATTTCATGTAAATGGTGCCCCAAAGTCCCTATATATCCTTCGATTTGCACGAAATTTGGCATATCGTACTGAATTAAGCCTAGAGTGATGCCTGCCAAGTTTCAAAAAAATCGATCCGGATTTAAATATAGCTCACATATATAGTTTCGCCCGATTTCATGTAAATGGTGCCCCAAAGTCCCTATATATCTTTCGATTTGTACGAAATTTGGCATAACGTACTGAATTTAGCCTAGAGTGATGTCTGCCAAGTTTTGAGAAAATCGCTTCAGATTTAGATATAGCTCCCATATATATTTTCGTCCGATTTCATGTAAATGGTGCCCCAAAGTCCCTATATATATTTCGATTTGTACGAAATTTGGCATAACGTACTGAATTTAGCCTAGAGTGATGTCTACCAAGTTTTGAGAAAATCGCTTCAGATGTAGATATACCTCCCATATATAGTTTCGTCCGATTTCATGTAAATGGTGCCCCAAAGTCCCTATATATCTTTCGATTTGCACGAAATTTGTCATAACGTACTGAATTGAGCCTAGAATGGTGTCTGCCAAGTTTCGTAAAAGTCGGCCCTGATTTAGATATAGCTCCCATATATAGTTTCGTCCGATTTAATGTAAATGGTGCACCAAAGTCCCTATATATCCTTCGATTTGCACGAAATTTGGCATAACGTACTGAATTGAGCCTAGAGTGATGTCTGCCAAGTTTCGAGAAAATCGGTTCAGATTTCTATATAGATCCAATATATAGTTTCGTCCGATTTCATGTAAATGGTGCACCAAAGTCGCTATATATCTTTCGATTTGCACGAAATTTGGCATAACGTACTGAATTGAGCCTAGAATGATGTCTGCCTTGTTTCGTGAAAATCGGTCCAGATTTTATTATGAACTTATTTTACGTAATTGACGCACCAAGGAACCAATAGGCTGATAGGAACAAAACGTTCTGAAATAAGTATAACCTAATCTGTGACAAATCTGTTTGAAATCGCTTAATATTTGGATAGAGCTTCCATATATATTTTCACCCGATTTCAAGTAAATTGTTTGAAGTCGATTTACATACTTTATGGATAGATCTAGGTAGATTCACATTTAGATGAATATCACATATTTTATTTCATCCAATTTCATGTTAATAGTCCTGTTTAATATACCCATAGTGGTGAAGGGTATAATATAGTCGGCCCCGTCCGACGTTACTACTTTCCTTACTGGTTTTTGTTCTGTTTCTCTTTTTGTTTATTCCCTTTCAAGTAATTTCAATCAATGGACGTCGGACGAAAAAGTCAAAGTATCTTGCTATGAGCAAAACAGTATCTAAACTCCTAAATTATATACGACTTCTTTCAAATAAGTATGGGAGTTTTAAACATATACCAGTGGAAACTACGACAATAGACACTTAATATTATTTGAAGATATAGTAAAAGAAGATAATTTCAAAATCTTATTAATGAAATACTAAAACAACATGAAACAAGATTTTGGGGATGGAAAATTCCCTTTGGTTCTGAAAGTAATTGTCGAGTGGCCAAATTCGCCATGGGTCACGTTTGTATTTATGGCCTGATGAATAAGTTGCTGGTAACTCTGAAGAACATGCTATTTATTTTTTGTGAAATTTTGTCGTAATTCTTTAGAACCGTAGATATGTCGCTCATAAGAATTTAGATAATGTAAATAGATAAATACAAGAAATCGACATTTCCAAAATTTTCAACTTCCTTTTAAACTTTTATCCGATATATATATATATATATATATACAATATAGAATTCGTCAGCAATATTTATCATAAAACCGGTTATAGAATACAAACTTAAATATTCCTTTATTTTGTCATTCTGCTCAAAATTTAATTAGATACATAAAATATTTGAGTACGAGCTCGAAAAAATGCAAAATAATTCAAATTAATGAATGTACCACTTACAGCAATTCACCACACTTCAGTCTCAATTACTATGCAATCATCATCAATTATCACAGGAAACAGAAAAAACCTTCATGTTTCATACACATATCAAAAATTTTATATCTGGCGTTCATCTTTCACTTTACTGACGATGTAATTATATCGTTCATTCGACATTGTCACTGAAGAGACAAACCAATCAATGTAGCAACTCTATGTGTATATATACAGTGAGTGTAATAAGTATTTTGCCTCAATACAAATTTGACAAAATTCCAATATATACGTCTAAAGCCAGCATACTAAAGACGTAAAATGAATTATCTGTGATGGAATATGTTTGTGGACATATTTAGATCGTATTTCTGCAAGAATCATTGCGATAGACCTATTGGTCTCGAAGATATCGGCCGAAATCTATAACAACCCAAAAATGTTTATCACAAAAAAGTATTTTGCTTTTTATTATTATTTTAGAAAAAATTGTTACATAAAACACGTTTGGTCTTTTTATAGTTACAATTGCGGTTAATCACATACTATAAGCGATTTGTCGACGATTCCAATACAGCACGGCATTTGTTCGTGGGTATTTTCTCACATTTACATTCAATACATTATCCCTTAGTATTTCATTTAATATTTGGTATTTTCTCGTCCTAATCGTAAGATAAGAGTATTAAACATAGTAATTGCGGCTTCAAAACATCCCAAATATGTTTAGAATAATAAAAAAGAGGTTTTAGAAAATATAACGCGAGGACAGAACCTTAAAAACTATTAAAACCAAAATCCGACAAACAAATTATTAAAAAAAAAATCGCGAAACCCAATTTTTCTGACTTCGAAATTTGTATGGTCCAGTAATATTGATCTAGGAACCAATATATACAATGGAAATACCAATAAGGGGGTCAGATTCAAAGATATGGACGGTTTTCTGGCCATAGAAATACATCATATTTCGAAAATAAATTGATCGACCCGTTTATTCCCTACTGCATTTTATTCGCAACTGATGGTGTTAATCGGAGATAAACGGATTTATTATCCACACTGGCACACTTCATTTATTTGGACGAAACCTATTGTAATTGGAGAAAAACGGCTCAGATTTAGATAAAGCTCTCATATATATTTTTGTCCGATTTTATGTAACTGATGCACCAAAGAACTTATTATGTACCCAAAGTGGTCAAGGGTATCATAAAGTCGGTGCTGTCCAACTTTTTAACTTTCCTTACTGGTTTTCTTATTGTAATATGTAGTAGCAGAATTATTTTTATACCCTTCACCACACTGTGGTACAGGGTATTATGTCTTTGTGCATATGTTTGTAACAGGCAAAAATAATCGAGATAGACCCATGGTTGCTTTTAAGAATATCCATAGAATCACTTTCTGAGTCGATTTATGCATGTCCGTCTGTCCGTCCATGTATTTTTGTTAACAAAGTACAGGTCGCATTTATGATCCGATTTGGATGAAATTTGGCACAGGTCACTTAATTGGCCCAAGGACGAACCCTATGGAATTGGAGAAAATCGGTCCACGTTTAGGCATAGCTCCCATATAACGGTACCCCCAAATTTTCGGTATTTTGAGGTTCTTAAGCGCGTTTTTAACTGAATTCGCTGCAATTTGGTACTTTGAGTTCTTATTGGGTACCAAATCTCCCTTCCAAAAATTATAAATGAAGATCCATTCTTTCGGATAGCCCCCATATAATTACCCCCAATTTTCGGTATTTTGGGGGTTTTGATGGCATTTTTCGATCGAATTCGCTGAAATTTGGTACTTTGTGTTCTTATTGGGTAGCAAATCTCCCTACCAAAAATTATAAATAAAGGTCCATTTTTTCTGATAGCCCCAATATAAGGGTACCCCCAAATTTTCGGTATTTTGAGGTTCGTGAGCACGTTTTTTAACTGAATTCGCTGAAATTTGGTACTTTTAGTTCTTGTTGGGTAGCAAATCTCTCTACCACAAATTATAAATAAAGGTCCATTTTTTCGGATAGCCCCCATATAAGATTACCCCCAAATTGGCGGTATTTTCGGGTTCTTCGGCTTGGTTTTTAACTGAATTCTCTGAAATTTTGTACAGTGGGTTCTTATTGTGTAACAAATTACTCCACTAAATGTTATAAATATAGGTCCAGTTTTGCTGGTAGTCCCCATATAATGGTACCCCCAAATTTTTGGTATTTTGATGGTTCTGATCGTATTTTTCGACCGAATTGACTGTAATTTAGTACGTCGAGTGCTTGTTAGGTAGCACATCTCTCCACCATAAATTATAAATATTGGTCAATTTTTTCCGGTAGCCCCCATATAAGGGTACCCCCCACTTCTTGGTATATTGAGGTTCTTGAACCAAATTCTTTTCATACCCTTCACCCTGTAAATGGTGCACCTATATATCTTTCGATTTGCACGAAATTTGGCACAGCGAAATTTGAATTATTTCTAGAATGATGTGTGTTAAGTTTCCTGAAATTCGGTTCAGATTTAGATATAGATCTCATATATATTTTCGTCCGATTTAAGGTAAATTTTGCACAAAAGTCCCTATATATCTCTCGATTTGCACTAAATTTGGCTTAGCGTAATGAATTAGGTCTAGAATGATGTGTGTTAAGTTTCCTGAAAATCGGTTCGGATTTAGATATAGCTCCCATGTATATTTTCGTCCAATTTAATGTAAATCCTGCACCAAAGTCCCTTAATATCTTTCGGTTTGCACTAAATTTGTTAAGTTTCCTGAAATCGGTTCAGATTTAGATATAGCTTCTATATCTGACCAAATGAACAATTTAGTATCGGTTGCAGAATGACGTGTTTATGGTTCCAATTTCATTTTACTGGTCCTTTAAAAATGCGACGTCTGTTAGGATTCATCTGTTGTATATACCCTAAAAGGGTTGAAGGGTATCATATAGTCGGCCCCGTCCGACTTTACTACTTTCCTTACTGGTTTACAACTCACTTTATAATCACAAAAATAATCAAATAATGCTGTAAAATGCGATTTTAAATGAAATGAAAATAAAACAACCACCACGTTGTAAAAAGTGCCATAAAAAGAGAAGTATAAATCGAAAACAATGAAAAACAGTATTTTCGTAAAAGAAGAAATGTATTTGCTCATTTAAGACATCACCATAACTCATCACAGCTGACAACAAAGGGAGGCAACGAAATAAGTAAACATCGTTAAATTTAAGATATATTATACATTAGGTAGTATCATACAGTGAATCGACATTTCTGAAAAATAATAAAAAATTTTAAGGAACAAAATAATTACTAAAATAATGAAATATTTATATTCTGCACCACATGGTGAAACAGTGTGGTATAGGATTCCGAATTTGCGTGTAATATATAGAAAAAAAAACAAGCAAAATTTACTTTTGTCGATATATCTAGAATTATTTTGGAAAGATTTATTCATGACTCAATGTATTTTTATTATTCAATTGTGAAACATATTGAAACAATATGTTTGACAATGAAGGTTCTCACAAGGTGAAACACCTTTGTAGAAAATTTGCGATGTAGGTCTATATTTTGATATTGCCCTCATATAAAGTCCAGTTTTCCATTTTTTGAGAGTAAACAAAGTTCGGTCAGGTATAACTTAACGAAATTGTAATTTGTTGTCAGTACGATGTGCAAAATTTTGCTTGAATCGGACAAATATTGAAAGTTTGGTGCATTATTTACAAAAAATCGGACCAAACCGTTTTTCTACAATTTCAAAAGGGATCTTCCTTGAGCCAAATAAGTGAGCTGTGCCAAATTTTATACAAATCGGATCATAATGTCACCTGTACTTTGCTTACAAAAATACATGAACAGACGGACATATATTAATCGACTTAGAAAGTGATTCTATGCATACTCTTAAAAGGAACCATGGGTTTATCTCTCTCTATTCATTTTGCCTGTTACAAACATATACATAAAGAAATAATACCCTGTACCACAGTGTGGAGAAAGGTATAATTACCTAAGTCGGACAGGGCCGACTATATGATACTCTTCACCTCTTTGGGCATATGCAACAGATGTGTCCCAAAAGACGTCGACTTTTCCAAGGACAATTGGACGAAATTAAATATGTGGCATTTTTAGAGTCGATTGTTTACAATGGAACAAAATATGTATATCGATGTAAAACAAATTACAAAATCTCAATCGGCCAACAATTGATTATTTGGTGTCCAGTTAAAATGAAGTCTGTCGAAAATATCAAATTATCCGTTGTGCGAAATTTCTTATCAATCTGGCAAACATGAGAAGTTTGAAGCAACACTTATCTAAATCGGCCGAAAATATATATGGGTGCATGATTTTTCAACAAAACTTGACACACGTTAAAGTATATTAACTTCAGTACATTGTAACACATTGTGAGTGAATCAGACAAACTTTGACTCTTTGATGCACCAATAACTTCATATCGGACGAAAATAAACATGGGAGCTATTCCAAATCTGAACCGATTTCAACAAAACATGACACAGCTTATACTATACTTACGTCAGAAAGTTTTATTTCAGAACAATTTTGTGACAATCGGCCATATTTCGAGCCTTTAACGGAACATTTGCTTAAAATCGGACGAATATATAATATATATATATATATATATATATATATATATATATGGAGCTACATCTAACTCTGAACCGATATCAACAAAACTTGACACATGCTAGCTTATACTTACTTCAGTACGTTGTGCAAAATCTTTGGCTAATCGCCATAACTTGAAATCGAACGAAGCTATATGTAAATCTGAACCGATTACAAAAGGTTCGTACTTGGGCCAAGACGGACGAATAGTCTCTAAAAGATCCATGTTTCTATCCTCTTATGCACAAAGACATAATACCCTGTACAGTGATGAAGGGTAAAAAATCCAATTTATTACTCAACTAAACAAAAACGAAGAATTGAGGTAGTTGCTGAAAAAAGTGAAAATTTCACATACCCAGTTTCCTTGAAGTTAAGTTGAAAATTATTCCATCAATAAAATATTTGCGGACTATCTTTAGAGTCCTGTATTGTAAGATTTTATTGCCTAACATTTTTTGAATTCTTTACACATCCCAAAGGTGTTATGAAATTGTTAATATTATAATATTTTTAATAGAACTCCTCTTAAATCTGAACCGATTTTCACGAAACTTTGCACACATCATTTACGCTGTGCCAAATTTCGTGCAAATCGAAAAATATATAGGGAATTTTGGTGCACCATTATACGACTTTGAAATGTTTCCCTTTTACTAGCTTTACTATTAAAAAAATACTGGAAGTACTTTGAAAGTCGATTTATGCATGTCCATCCGTCTGTATGTCCATGTTAAATTGTAGACCAAATACTTTATGATCCGAATTGGATGAAATTTGGCACAGCATTTATTTGACCCATTTATTTGATATTGGGAAAATCGTTTCAGATTTAGATATAGCTCCCACATATATTTTCGTCCGATTTAATCTAAATGGTTTCCCTATATATCTCACGATTTGCACGAAATTTCGCACAACGTATTGAATTGAGTCTAGAGTGATGAATGTTAAGTTTCGTGAAAATCGGTTTATATTTAGATATAGGTGCTGTATATTTTTCTCCGATTTTAAGTAAGTGATGCACCAAGGACTCAAAATATGGCCGATAGGCATAAGAAGTACTGAAGTTATTATAACCTAACTTGTGACAAGTTTCGTTGCAATCGGTTCAGATTTAAATATAGCTGCCATATATAGTTTTCCTGATTTTTTTTTCGTTTGATTTTAATTAAATGGGGCCCAAACCTCTTCATTTTTGTCAGATGGATGCGAAATTTTGCACAACGTACGAAAATGACGTAATTGCTTGTTCAGAAATGAATACATAGCCCATATATTCGACCGACTTTATGTTTATTGGGTTTCAAATAATCGACGATATTTGCTTGAAATTGATTTACATAATTTTGTCTCATTCTTTATCTAAACAAATGAAGATTTTAGTGATGGTTACAAATGACATGTTTATGGATTGATCTAAGTCGGTTCACATTTAGATACTGATCACATATTTTAGTTCATCCAATTTCAATGGCCCTTCGAAATTGCGACGTGTGTTAGAATGCATCTGTTGAATATACCCAAAGAGGTGAAGTGTATCATATATTCGGCACCATCCATTTTGAGAAAATTAGTGTCCATGTGTCAACAAAAATACATTTTTTGAGTTCACATATGGATTACTTCCAGAGACAACTGACAACCGGGTCCGATGAGAGAGATGAACGCTTTCATCAAATATGTGCACCTATAGAAGAACGATATATGGCAAAAGTGTACTTGCACTAATAACTGATCTGTGCTGTTTATAATATGATTATGGTACAGAGTTAACCGGGGACGGGGACGCACTGTGGGCGAAATGGACGATCTAGCGTCGTTTAATTCAATTTTCAAAGTGTTTAATTGCGCCAAAATTGTGTTACTATCGATTACTACTATCCCACTGAACTAATATATCGATTTTATTTTGATTGATATGATCTAATTGAACAGCTGTGAGCTGTCAAACACAACATATGTTTCAGTCAAAGCATCACTAAGCTTCAACACCTGTTTTCTTTGCATTGCCAAATTTTCTCTAAAGTTGCATTTGTCGCAATTAAGTGAAATAAAAGTTGATTTATTTATTGTTAGAGGTATGTATTAAGTAAAACAAAATTTGTTTGTGACCTGTGCCTAAGTGTTGTAGAAAAAATATAGCTCAAGTGTACTATACCACTCATATGCTTGAATAAAATCTAAAGTAAGACTTCCGTAGACCCGAACTTCTGATATTCGTGTGTATTCGCGCTAGAATGTGTTTTTTTTAAATTACTATGCCGTCTTGTGATTGTAAAATGTCCAAATGATCTGCAGTCACCTGCAACTTTACATGATATTGCATTTTTAGGAACAATGTCGGTGCTCAGACGAGAAGTTTATTTACTATGGCGCAACGAGCCTGTGCCTACTAAAAAATTTTCTGTCGTTGAAAGTCACATATTTAATAATATCATTAATATCAACATGTACGATGCTAATGAAGTTCTTCTAATAAATAAAAAAATTAGAAATTTTATAGCAAAATTGGCTGAGAAATGGAAATTAAACCATAGAAGCAGCCAAAAATTTGAAGAAAACAACAAAGAGTGGTTAGACGGACAACTTTTATTAGTTGATCCACTGACTAATCGTGGAAGACCCAATAAGAAGTTTGAAGAATGTTCCAACAAAACGAAAGTAAGAAAAGTTTCCCAAATTGTTAAGGAAACATCTCACAGTGAGCTTGTAGTAGCTACAACGAGCAGTTTATACAAAGCTGGAAAACGAAGTGCCTCGGAACTTGTTTCAATGGCTAATGACGAAGGCACTGCAAAAAAAATTAAATCATTTTTGGGATCAAGTTTAAGCTTTCCCATTCCATATACACCAGACGATGCTCTGGCATTGTTTTTAGATGGTAATTATACCAAGCATTCATACAAGTTGATGCAAGCTGGTGCAAAAAGTCGGAATGCCAACATATATCCAACGTACGACACTTTACGTATTGCAAAAACAAAATGATATCCAAATGGGCTCCAATTTACCAACTATTCAGCTCAAGTGCCTTTACAGGATATGGTGGATCATATTGTTACGCGCCTCGAAGAAGCTCATTCTTCTATATCTGAATTTAATGTTGCTGAAGGGAGTGAGCAGAATCTCACTGCTATTTATAAGTGGGGTTGCGATGGCAGTAGCGGTCATTCGACATATCGACAAGATGTAGAATGCGATAACAAAAATCTTAGCGATGAATACTAGTTTGCAGTTTGCATAGTCCCATTACAAGTGCAAAAGGGATCCGTGACAATTTGGGAAAATCCGCAACCTTCCTCACCTCGATTCTGCAGACCCTTAAAAATACTTTGTTCCAAGGAATCTGCAGAGTTGGTTAGATCAGAAGTTGCTAGTTTTAATGAAGAAATATCAAAAATTATGCCAACAAGCATTG